>NC_091383.1:13795385-13905048 GCF_038502225.1 Cherax quadricarinatus
CCTTAAATCTCTTGTTAGAGCAACTGCTCAAGAAGAAATTTCTCACCTAGCTGGTAGTAACAAGTTATCACAAGTTATATACACTGATGGATCTAAACAGGAGTCTTCTGGCAGGGCTGCATCTGCTCTTGTTGCCACCTCCCTAGTTAAGAACGATAATAAATTTGTTGAGTTAGGCATAAGAATTAACAACTGGGCGTCTACACTGCAAACTGAATTGTTTGCAATCCTAATGGCGCTAAAGCTAACCTATGACACTGAGCTTGACTCTATCATCATTACTGATTCTATGTCATCATTGAAGGCTCTTGGCTCATATAATGACTCCAACAACATGCTCATTGGGGAAGCCAGGTATAGATACTCAAAAATTAGGGACAAAGGAATTAATGTACAATTGCTATGGATCCCATCACACATTGGATTACTCCTTCATGATAAAGTTGATATGTTAGCCAAGAAGAGTATCGAGAAGGAGAATGTAGAATATAACTTTGGTATAACTGTGTCTAGCATTAGGAATAATATTAGGAGAGGAGTAAATAATGAAAATGATTGTTATAGGAATGCAGTTAGAAGCCTGATTAGATCTATAACCCACTATGATAACATGAACGTAGATAAGTATGTTTATGGAGCAACTTGCAATATGAACAGACTGACTGATGTTGTAGTGGCCAGGCTTAGGCTTGGTTACAAGTACTTCTGGCAGTTTGGGAGACACACAGATGATGATCAAACTAAATGTAAATTATGTGATCAGGCATATGGTCACTCTCTTGAACACTATGTGCTTAATTGTCCACTTATTGAGGAATACAGAGACAGACAGTATAATAACCTATGTGACATGTCAAGATATCTTATTAATGAAAATAAGATACTAGATATACTAAGCAAATTTCCTAAATTTGCTTGTAACAGATAAGTGAACTATAGATATGTAGATATAAATTCATATGTATTCCTGTTAACCCTTTGGGGCCTAGTTCCTAGGCCTTTTGTGTATCCATATGCTCTCGCGCTACCGTCCACAGGATGGATATGGGGTGCACAATAAACTAGCCACTTCGGTGGCAAAATCTAATCTGCAGTTCTTGATGAACACGGAGTTCCATGAGTCTGGCCCTGGGGCAGAGTGCATGGGCATGTCATTTATAGCCTGTTCGAAGTCATTTGGCGTCAGGATAACATCAGACAGGTTTGTGTTAACCAAATTCTGTGGCTCTCTCAAAAAATCCATTTTGATCTTCGACTCTCAGACTGGTTAGTGGCTTGCTAAAAACTGAGTCATATTGGGACTTGAGTAGCTCACTCATTTCCTTGCAGTCATCTGAGTAGGACCCAACTTGTTTAAGTAGGGGCCCAATACTGGACGTTGTTCTCGACTTTGATTTGGCATAGGAGAAGAAATACTTTGTGTTTCTTTCGAATTCGTTTGTGGCTTTTAGTTCTTCCCGCGATTCCTGACTCCTGTAAGATTCCTTTAGCTTAAGTTTGATGCTTGCTATTTCTCTGACCAGTGTCTCCCTACGCATATCATATATATTGACTTCTTTTAGCCGCTCTGTTATTCTTTCCCGTTGCCTGTAAAGGGAGTGCCTGTCTCTTTCTATTTTACATCTACTCCTCCTTTTTCTTAGAGGAATAAGTCTTGTGCATACATCGAGTGCCACCAAGTTAATCTGTTCTAGGCATAAGTTGGGGTCTGTGTTGCTTAGTATATCTTCCCAGCTTATATCGGTTAGGACTTGGTTTACTTGGTCCCACTTTATGTTTTTGTTATTGAAGTTGAATTTGGTGAATGCTCCCTCGTGACTAATCTCATTATGTCGGTCTGGGGCTCCGCGCATACATGTCTGAACCTCAATTATGTTGTTATCTGAGTATATTGTTTTTGATATGGTGACATTTCGTATCAGATCATCATTGTTAGTGAAGATGAGGTCTAGTGTATTCTCCAGTCTAGTAGGCTCTATTATTTGCTGGTTTAAATTGAATTTTGTGCAGAGATTTAAAAGCTCGTGTTAGTGTGAGTTTTTAACAGAGCTGCCTCCTGGTGTTATTACTGCAACAATATTATTTGCTATATTCCCCCATTTTAGGTGCCTTAAGCTGAAATCCCCCAGGAGCAAGATGTTGGGTGCAGGAGCTTGCAGATTTTCCAGACAGTGGTCAATTTTTAACAGCTGTTCCTGGAATTGCTGGGATATTGCATCCGGAGGTTTGTAGACTACCACAATGACTAGATTTTGGTTCTCGATCTTTACTGTTAAAACTTCCACTACATCATTTGAGGCATTAAGCAGTTCTGTGCAAACAAGTGACTCTGCAATGTACAGGCCAAGCCCCCTTCCTTTTGCCTGTTCACTTTGTCACATCTGTATCTCAATAATTAATTTTTATAGTGGGCCTGATGATGATAAATTATGCAATATCACAGTCACTAGCGCAATGGTTATCAAACAGATAGACCGGTTAGAGGAAAATAAATCCCCGGGCCCTGATGAACTTTTTTTCAAGGGTTCTTGAAGAGTGTAAAATGGAAGTTTGTGAACCATTGACTAATATTTTTTAATATTTCTCTTCAAACAGGTGTAGTATCTGATATGTGGAAGATGGCTAATGTAATTCCTATTTTTAAAGTAGGGGACAAGTCGTTACCATCAAATTACCGCCCAATAAGCCTAACCTCAATTGTAGGTAAATTGTTAGAGTCAATTATAGCTGATAATATAAGAAGCCTTCTGGATAAGCACAGCTTGATTAATGATACTCACCATGGATTCACGAGGGGCCGTTCCTAGTTAGCTAATTTATTAACCTTCTTCAGTAAAGCTTTTGAGGCCGTTGATCATGATAAAGAATTCGATATTGTTTATTTAGATTTTAGTAAGGCTTTGATAGAGTACAACACCACAAATGAAAGTGGCATTGGGGAAAAAGTGCTGTCATGGATCGAGTCATGGCTCACCATGGGGTTAAATCCGAGTGGGGATCTGTAACAAGTGGGGTTCCACAGGGATCAGTCTTGCATCCATTGTTGTTTATAATATATATCAATGACCTTGATGTGGGAATTACTAGTGATATGAGCAAATTCGCCGATAACACAAAGATAGGTAGGATAATTTTTTCAAACTTAGATGTCACGGAACTTCAGGAGGATTTAGACAAACTCAATACCTGGTCGGAAGAGTGGCAGATGCAGTTCAATGTGGATAAATGCAAGGTTCTGAAGCTCGGGAGTGTCCATAATCCTAGTACTTATCAGTTAAATAATGTAGAACTTAGCCATACAGATTGCGAAAAGGATTTGGGGGTTATGATGAGCAGGAACCTTAAACCAAGACAGCAATGCCTAAGCGTACGTAACAAGGCAAACAGATTGCTGGGATTTATATCTAGAAGCGTAAGCAACAGAAGTCCAGCGGTTATTTTACAGCTTTATACATCATTCACAATGTTCATTTCAACCCAAACGGCCCGACGAGTCCAAGAGGCCAACTCAAATGTCGACATATTACTGTGGGCAAATAGTCACCAGGGAAAAAGTGGTGTGTGCCATTTCTCTTAGACGGCAATGACACCATGAGACTATGGTGCATTTTCGACAAAGATGCCTGCGGCATCTTTGTCTGCATATTATTATGGACCCATCGTGTTCATTTCAACACTAACGGCACGTCGAGAGCAAGAGGCCAGTTCAAATTCCAGCATATTAATATGGACTCATCGCCACCCGGGGAAAAGTTGTATTCTGTTTCTCTTAGATGACGATGACATGATGAGACTATGGGATGTATTCGGTGGAGATGCCTCCGGCAGAGGCCTTAAGTTTGGAAAAAATCACTATTCACACTATCCAGTGTGAGCTGGATTGAAAGCTCGACCTCAATGAGATAAGATAAGATAAGATAAGATTTCGTTCGGATTTTTAACCCCGGAGGGTTAACCACCCAGGATAACCCAAGAAAGTCAGTGCGTCATCGAGGACTGTCTAACTTATTTCCATTGTGGTCCATAATCTTGTCCCCCAGGATGCGACTCACACCAGTCGACTAACACCCAGGTACCTATTTGCTGCTAGGTGAACAGAACAACAGGTGTAAGGTAATGTGTCGAAATGTTTCCACCCACCGGGAATCGAATCGAATAATCACCAAATCCCTTCCCTGGCAACACACCCCCCCACTCTTCATAGATCTAAACTTACTCCCTGTTCAGTACATCCACACTTACTACTGTGCAATCTACATCTACAGGGCCTTAAATTCCAATATTAACCTTGACCTAAAATGCTTTCTTGATAGTTGTGACAGAACCCACAGGCATAACACCAGACACAAACATCTCTACGACATTCCCCGTGTCCGACTAAACCTTTACAAAAATTCAATGTATGTCAAAGGCCCTAAAATCTGGAACACCCTACCTGAGAACTCTAGAACTGCAGACACATTCATCACCTTCAAAACTACCATTAGAAAACATCTTATCTCCCTGATACACCCCGTCAACTAACTACACGAATACCACCTGGTGGTTCACACTTACACTCACTCACCCATTTGACCATAAACAGAAATATTAATCTCAATCTTAAAATAATGAATCCTGTGATACTCCAATACTGAAACTATGTACTGTGCCAAAACAAAAGCATTCACATTGCTAAACTCACAAACTAGTATTTAGTCACTTAGCCATAATACCAACTTACCTCATAATTTGTAATATTTTAAAATTAAGAATTAAACTAAGTCTGCCCGAAATGCCTAGCCATGCTAGGTGTTCTAGTGGTACACTCTGTAATCATTATTTTACTACATGTAAACCACACAATAACCAAATTCTGTAAACTCTCGCTTCACACGGCGAGGGTCTGGGTTCGATTCCCAGCCAGAGTAGAAACATTGGATGTGTTTCTTTCCACCTGTTGTCTATGTTCCCCATCAGTAAAATGGGTACCTGGGTGTTAGTCGACTGGTGTGGGTCGCATCCTGGGACACTTACCTAATTTGCCCGAAATGTACCGAAATGCGGAGCATAACAAGGGACTTTCTATATAGTAGTATGTCATTGTTGTCAGCTAGGACTGTATACCTTGTACATGTACTTGTAGTAAATAAAGATATTATTATTATTATTATTATTATTATTGTAATCCTTATATAGAATAAACTTTGAATTTGAACCCAGGCCCTCCGTGTGTGAAGCGGGAGTCCATGGGATATTACCCCATTCCAAACTACCATTCCTCCATTTCCCCCAAAACTCTTCTTAAATCACAACCAAAGCTTCGTCTTGAAACCAAACGTGATGCCTTAAGCTGTATTGATAACTTAGTCACTCAGAACACTCTTTCACAAATTATTTACGTCGATGGTTCTGTTCACCAGTCCACTGTCGCAGCTGGTAGTGCTGCTGTTGTCATACAGAGTGATGGCTCTCATAGAGAAATTGGAGCACTCATCAATAACTGGGCCTCTACCCTTCAAACAGAACTGTTTGCCATACTCCTTGCACTCAAATGTGTCCATGTATCTAAGATTGACACTTTAATTGTAACTGATTCTCTGTCATCCATAAATGCTCTCAACTCATTAAGTATAAATTGTGGCATGCTTGTGTCAGAAGCCAGATATAGGTATTATAAGATTGTGGACAGTGGAGTCAGAGTGCACATGCTGTGGATTCCATCTCACATTGGTCTTCAGATGCATGATAGAACTGATAAATTGGCTAAGCTGTATGCTTTCAAAGATGGGGTAGATTACAATCTTGGGTTGTCAGTTAGCAGTTTGAGAACAATAATACGAAAAGAACTTCAAATGAACTTTATCGACTTAAGACTTAGGGAGATTGACACAAGTCAGTCCATCTATCATCATTCCATCATGCAGGAGGAGCCACATGTCTGTGGTGCATACAACAAGATAAGCTGACTCTTGGACGTCACTACTGCCCGGCTCATGCTGGGTTACAAGTATCTATGGCAGGTTAAATCTACCACCACCAGATGTAGACCAAACAAAATGTAAACTTTGCCAGATGGACTGTTGTCACACCTTGCTTCATTATGTACTGGAGTGTGATCAAATTAATGAATTTAGAAACAACTCACTCAGAAATGTTCAAGAAATGGCAAAGTATTTTATGCACAGTGGTATATTACAGACCATTCTGGAGAAATACCCTGACTTTGCTAGCTGTAAATAATGCATTACCATGTGTGTGTGTGTGTGTGTGTGTGTGTGTGTGTGTGTGTGTGCGTGCGTGGGTGTGTGTGTACTCACCTAATTGTACTCACCTAATTGTGGTTGCAGGGGTCGAGACTCAGCTCCTGGCCCCGCCTCTTCACTGATCGCTACTGGGTCCTCTCTCTCTCTGCTTCCTGAGCTTTGCCATACCTCTTCTTAAAACTATGCATGGTTCCTGCCTCCACTACTTCACTTGCTAGGCTATTCCACTTGCTGACAACTGTATGACTGAAGAAATACTTCCTAACGTCCCTGTGACTCATCTGAGTCTTCAGCTTCCAGTTGTGACCCCTTGCCCCTATGTCCCCTCTCTGGAACATCCTATCTCTGTCCACCTTGTCTATTCCCCGCAGTATCTTGTATGTCGTTATCATGTCTCCCCTGACCCTTCTGTCCTCCAGTGTCGTCAGTCCGATTTCCCTTAACCTTTCCTCGTACGACATTCCCTTGAGCTCTGGGACTAGCCTTGTTGCAAACCTTAGTACTTTTTCTAACTTCTTGACATGCTTGACCAGGTGTGGGTTCCAGACTGGTGCTGCATACTCCAGTATGGGCCTAACATACACAGTGTACAGTGTCTTGAACGATTCCTTATTAAGGTATCGGAACGCTATTCTCAGGTTTGCCAGGCGCCCGTATGCTGCAGCAGTTATTTGGTTGATGTGTGCCTCCGGTGATGTGCTCGGTGTTATAGTCACCCCAAGGTCTTTCTCCCTGAGTGAGGTCTGTAGTCTTTGTCCACCTAGCCTATACTCTATCTGCGGTCTTCTTTGCCCCTCCCCAATCTTCATGACTTTGCATTTTGCTGGATTGAATTCGAGAAGCCAGTTACTGGACCACATGTCCAGCCTGTCCAGGTCTCTTTGCAGTCCTGCCTCATCCTCGTCCGATTTAACTCTTCTCATCAACTTCACGTCATCTGCGAACAGGGACACTTCAGAGTCTGTTCCTTCCATCATGTCGTTCACATATATCAAAAATAGCACTGGTCCTAGAACTGACCCCTGTGGGACCCCGCTCGTAACAGGCGCCCACTGTGATACCTCTTCACGTACCATGACTCTTTGCTGACTCCCTGTCAGGTATTCCCTTATCCATTGCAGTGCCCTCCCTTTTACATGTGCTTGATCCTCCAGCTTCTGTACTAATCTCTTGTGGGGAACTGTGTCAAAGGCCTTCCTGCAGTCTAGGAAAACGCAATCTACCCACCCCTCTCTCTCGTGTCTTACTTCTGTTACCTTGTCATAAAACTCCAGGAGGTTTGTGATACAGGATTTGCCTTCCATGAACCCATGCTGGTTTTCATTTATAATCTTGTTCCTTTCCAGGTGTTCGACCACTCTCCTCCTGATAATCTTCTCCATGACTTTGCACACAATACATGTCAGAGACACAGGTCTGTAGTTTAGTGCCTCGTTTCTGTTTCCTTTCTTAAATATGGGGACTACATTTGTTGTCTTCCATTTCTCAGGTAGTTGCCCAGTTTCAAGGGATGTGTTGAAGATTATGGTTAGAGGCACGCACAGCATCTCTGCTCCTTCTCTAAGGACCCATGGGGAGATGTTGTCCGGTCCCATCGCCTTTGAGGTGTCAAGGTCACTTAAGAGCTTCTTCACCTCCTCCTCAGTTGTTCGTATGTCATCCAACACTTGTTGGTATATTCCCTCTTGATGTTCCCTTCTGTGATGTCTTCCCACAGCCCTTCCTGTCTCTACTGTAAAAACTTCCTTAAATTTCCTGTTCAGCTCCTCACATACCTCCTGATCATTTCTTGTGAGTTCTCCACCTTCTGTCATTAATCTGATCACCTGGTCTTTGACTGTTGTCTTCCTCCTGATGTGGCTATACAACAGTTTCGGGCTAGTCTTGATTCTCGATGTTTTGTCATTTTCATACTGTCGCTGGGCCTCCCTCCTTACCTGTGCATACTCATTCCTGGCTCTGCGACTGATCTCCCTATTTTCGCGTGTTCTCTGCCTTCTGTACTTTTTCCATTCTCTATTGCACTTTGTTTTTGCCTCCTTACACCGTCGGGTAAACCAGGGGCTCGTTCTGGTCTTCCTGTTGTTACTGTTGCCCTTGGGAATAAACTTTTCCACTGCCTCCTTGCATTTTGTTGTTACATATTCCATCATTTCATTTACTGGCTTTCCTGCCAGTTCTCTGTACCACTGGACCTCTCGCAGGAAGTTCTTCAACCCTATGTAGTCCCCTCTTTTATTGTCAGGCTTTTCCCATTCAACTCCTGTTATTCTCTCCACATGCAGCTCTACTATGTATTCAAAGCACAGAACCACGTGGTCGCTAGCTCCTACCTGGAGTTTACCTGGAGAGAGTTTCGGGGGTCAACGCCCCCGCGGCCCGGTCTGAGACCAGGCCTCCTGGTGGATCAGAGCCTGATCAACCAGGCTGTTGCTGCTGGCTGCACGCAAACCAACATACGAGCCACAGCCCGGCTGATCCGGAACTGACTTTAGGTGCTTGTCCAGTGCCAGCTTGAAGACTGCCAGGGGTCTGTTGGTAATCCCCCTTATGTGTGCTGGGAGGCAGTTGAACAGTCTCGGGCCCCTGACACTTATTGTATGGTCTCTTAACGTGCTAGTGACACCCCTGCTTTTCATTGGGGGGATGGTGCATCGTCTGCCAAGTCTTTTGCTTTCGTAGTGAGTGATTTTCGTGTGCAAGTTCGGTACTAGTCCCTCTAGGATTTTCCAGGTGTATATAATCATGTATCTCTCCCTCCTGCGTTCCAGGGAATACAGGTTTAGGAACCTCAAGCGCTCCCAATAATTGAGGTGTTTTATCTCCGTTATGCGCGCCGTGAAAGTTCTCTGTACATTTTCTAGGTCGGCAATTTCACCTGCCTTGAAAGGTGCTGTTAGTGTGCAGCAATATTCCAGCCTAGATAGAACAAGTGACCTGAAGAGTGTCATCATGGGCTTGGCCTCCCTAGTTTTGAAGGTTCTCATTATCCATCCTGTCATTTTTCTAGCAAATGCGATTGATACAATGTTTTGGTCCTTGAAGGTGAGATCCTCCGACATGATCACTCCCAGGTCTTTGACGTTGGTGTTTCGCTCTATTTTGTGGCCAGAATTTGTTTTGTACTCTGATGAAGATTTAATTTCCTCAATGTCCTCAATGATGTCCTCAATGTCTGAGCTGCCCAGGGTGAACACAAGGTCCAATCTTGCTGGTTCATCCTCCCCTCTCACTCTGGTAGTGTCCTTAACATGTTGGTGCATGAGGTTTTCCAGCACCACGTCCAACATCCTGGCTCTCCATGTTTCAGGACCCCCATGTGGCTACATGTTTTTCCAGTCGATCTCCCTGTGGTTGAAATCCCCCATAACCAGCAACTTTGCTCTGCTGGAATGAGCTCTTCTTGCCACCTCAGCAAGTGTGTCCACCATTGCTCTGTTGCTCTCTTCATATTCCTCTCTTGGCCTCCTGCAGTTCTGTGGTGGATTATACATCACTGCAATGACCACTTTGTGTTCCCCAGACTTGTGTGTATGTGTGTGTGTGTGTGAGTGTGTGTACTCACCTATTTGTACTCACCTATTTGTGGTTGCAGGGGTCGAGTCCTAGCTCCTGGCCCCGCCTCTTCACCGGTTGCTACTAGGCCCTCTCTCTCCCCACTCCATGAGCTTTATCAAACCTCGTCTTAAAACTGTGTATGGTTCCTGCCTCCACTACGTCATTTTCTAGGCTATTCCACTGCCTTACAACTCTATGACTGAAGAAATACTCATTTGTGTCTTCAACTTCCAATTGTGGCCTCTTGTTTCTGTGTCCCCTCCCTGGAACATCCTGTCTTTGTCCACCTTGTCTATTCCACGCAGTATTTTATATGTCGTTATCATGTCTCCCCTGACCCTCCTGTCCTCCAGTGTCGTCAGGCCGATTTCCCTTAATCTTTCTTCATACGACATTCCCTTAGCTCTGGAACTAACCTTGTCGCAAACCTTTGTACTTTCTCTAGTTTCTTGATGTGCTTTATCAAGTGCGGGTTCCAAACAGGTGCTGCATACTCCAGTATGGGCCTGACATACACGGTGTACAGTGTCTTGAATGATTCCTTACTAAGGTATCGGAATGCTGTTCTCAGGTTTGCCAGGCGCCCATATGCTGCAGCAGTTATCTGACTGATGTGTGCTTCCGGAGACATGCTCGGTGTTATACTCACCCCAAGATCTTTCTCCTTGAGTGAGGTTTGCAGTCTTTGGCCACCTAGCCTATACTCTGTCTGTGGTCTTCTGTGCCCTTCCCCTATCTTCATGACTTTGCATTTGGCAGGATTAAATTCGAGAAGCCATTTGCTGGACCAGGTGTCCAGTCTGTCCAGGTCTCTTTGAAGTCCTGCCTGGTCCTCATCAGATTTAATTCTCCTCATTAACTTCACATCATCTGCAAACAGGGACACTTCTGAGTCTAACCCTTCCGTCATGTCGTTCACATATACCGTGTGAGTGTGTGTGTGTGTGTGTGTGTGTGTGTGTGTGTGTGCGTGTGTGTGTGTGTGTGTGTGTGTGTGTGTGTGTGTGTGTGTGTGTGTGTGTGTGTGTGTGTGTGTGTGTGTGTGTGTGTGTGTGTGTGTGTGTGTGTGTACTCACCTATTTGTACTCACCTATTTGTGGTTGCAGGGGTCGAGTCATAGCTCCTGGCCCCGCCTCTTCACTGATTGCTACTAGGTCCTCTCTCTCCCTGCTCCATGAGCTTTATCATACCTCGCCTTAAAACTATGTATGGTTCCCGCCTCCACTACTTCACTTTCTAGACTATTCCACGACTTGACTACTCTATGACTGAAGAAATACTTCCTAACATCCCTTTGATTCATCTGAGTCTTCAACTTCCAATTGTGACCTCTTGTGTATGTGTCCCATCTCTGGAACATCCTGTCTTTGTCCACCGTGTCTATTCTGCGCAGTATTTTATATGTCGTTATCATGTCTCCCCTGACCCTCCTGGCCTCCAGTGTCGTCAGGCCGATTTCCCTCAACCTTTCTTCGTACGACAATCCCCGTAGCTCTGGGACTAGTCTTGTTGCAAACCTTTGCACTTTCTCTAATTTCTTGACGTGCTTGACTAGGTGTGGATTCCAAACTGGTGCTGCATACTCCAGTATGGGCCTGACGTAAATGGTATACAGTGTCTTGAACGACTCCTTATTGAGGTATCGGAACGCTATCCGTTGGTTTGCCAGGCGCCCGTATGCTGCAGCAGTTATCTGATTTATGTGCGCCTCAAGAGATATGCTCGGTGTTATACTCACCCCCAGATCTTTTTCCTTGAGTGAGGTTTGCAGTCTTTGGCCATCTAAACTATATTGTGTCTGCGGTCTTCTTTGCCCTTCCCCAATCTTCATGACTTTGCATTTGGCAGGGTTAAACTCAAGGAGCCAGTTTCTGGACCAGGCTTGTAGCCTGTCCAGGTCTCTTTGTAGTCCTGCCTGATCCTCATCCGATTTGATTCTTCTCATTAACTTCACATCATCTGCAAACAAGGACACTTCTGAGTCTATCCCTTCCGTTATGTCGTTCACATATACCAAGAACAGCACAGGTCCTAGGACTGACCCCTGTGGAACCCCGCTTGTCACAAGCGCCCACTCTGACACCTCGTCACGTACCATGACTCGTTGTTGCCTCCCTGTCAGGTATTCTCTGACCCATTGCAGTGCCTTTCCTGTTATGTGTGCCTGATCTTCTAGCTTTTTCAGTAACCTCTTGTGAGGAACTGTGTCGAAGGCCTTTTTGCAGTCCAAAAAAATGCAGTCGATCCATCCCTCTCTCTCTTGTCTTACTTCTGTCACCTTGTCATAAAACTCTAGTAGGTTTGTGACACAGGATTTTCCTTCCCTGAAACCATGCTGGTTGTCAATTATACACTTGTTTCTTTCCAGGTGCTCCACCACTCTCCTCCTGATGATCTTCTCCATGACCTTGCATACTATACACGTTAGTGATACAGGTCTGTAGTTTAGTGCCTCATGTCTGTCTCCCTTTTTAAAAATTGGGACTACATTTGCCATCTTCCATACCTCAGGGAGTTGCCCAGTTTCAAATGATGTGTTGAAGATCTTTGTTAATGGCACACACAATATCTCTGCTCCCTCTTTAAGGACCCACGGAGAGATGTTGTCTGGTCCCACCGCCTTTGAGGTGTCAAGTTCGCATAGCAGCTTCTTCACTTCCTCCTTGGTTATATGTACCTCATCCAGCACTTGCTGGTGTACCCCCCTGTTCTGATTTCCTGGAGTCCTACTGGTTTCCACTGTAAATACTTCTTTAAATCTCGTGTTGAGCTCCTGACATACCTCTCGGTCGTTTCTTGTGAATTCCCCATCACCCTTCCTCAGTCTGATTACCTGGTCCTTGACTGTTGTTTTCCTCCTGATGTGGCTGTACAACAGCTTCGGGTCAGTCTTGACTTTCGATGCTATGTCATTTTCATATTGTCGCTGAGCCTCCCTTCTTATCTGTGCATATTCATTTCTGGCTCTTCGGCTAATCTCTTTATTTTCCTGAGTTCTCTGTCTTCTGTACCTTTTCCATTCTCTAGTACACCTAGTTTTTGCCTCCCTACACCTTTGGGTGAACCAAGGACTCGTTCTGTTCTTCCCATTATTTCTGTTTCCCTTGGGAACAAACCTCTCCTCTGCCTCCTTGCATTTTGTTGCCACATAGTCCATCATTTCTTGTACTGGTTTTCCTGTCAGTTCCCTCTCCCACTGAATGTTTTGAAGGAAGTTCCTCATGCCTGAGTAGTTTCCCCTTTTGTAGTTTGGTTTTTCCCACCCTATTCCTGCTACTCTCTCCACTTGGAGCTCAACTATGTAGTCGAAGCACAGAACCACATGATCACTAGCTCCCAGGGGCCTTTCATACAAGATATCCTCGATGTCTGAACTACTCAAGGTGAATACAAGGTCCAGTCTTGCTGGTTCATCTTCTCCTCTCTCTCTGGTAGTGTCTCTAACATGTTGATGCATGAGGTTTTCCAGTACTACATCCATCATCTTGGCTCTCCATGTTTCGGAACCCCCATGGGGCTCCAGGTTTTCCCAGTCAATCTCCTTGTGATTGAAATCACCCATAACTAGTAACTTTGCTCCCCCCACATGTGCTCTCCTGGCCACCTCGGCTAGTGTGTCGACCATGGCTCTGTTGCTCTCATCGTATTCTTCTCTTGGTCTCCTGCAGTTCTGTGGTGGGTTGTACATTACTGCAATTATCACCTTATGTCCCTCAGACTGGATTGTTCCTACTAAGTAGTCCCTTTCACCCGTGCCATCCATTCCTTCCATTTTCTCAAAACCCCACTGGCTTTTAATGAGCAGTGCAACTCCTCCTCCCCCTCTCCTCCCTCTGTCTTTCCTGAGGATTTGATATCCGGGTGGAAAGATTGAATCTGTTATTATTCTGGTGAGTTTTGTTTCTGTGAGTGCTATTATGTCTGGGGATGTCTCCTTGATTCTTTCATGCCACTCCTCATACTTATTTGTTATTCCATCTGCATTTGTATACCATACCTTCAACTTCTTTTCTAAGACTGTGGTCTGGGAGGTGTATTGGGGTTGGGGAAGTGGGAGACCTGATAAGGAACTATGGGTGGTTGCTGTGGGGGTGGAGTTTGTAATGTAGTGGGTGGGGGCATTGGATATGACATGGGTGTTTTGGTTTAGAGTGTTTGGCTGCACTGGGGTTGACCTGGTTGGGAGGCTTCTATAGGAAGCTGTGAGGGAGGTTGTATTTGATCTTCTTCCTGTGTCTGGGATCTCCTGTCTGCCTTCTCCATCCCCTCTCTTTCCTCCTTTCGCCTTTGTATCATCTCTCTCAGTTTCCGCCTTTCGTCTTGTGTTCTGTCGCGGTCGAGATACACCTTCCTGTATGCCGGCATGTCCCTTAATCGTGCTTTCTCCCACAGTATCCTGTTCCGAGTCGATTCTGCCTTGAAGGTCACTTTCACTGGCCGGGTTCTTTTTTTTACAAACCCCCCTATTCTCCGAAAATTTTCCAGCTGGGTCATGTCGTCTTCTCCGATTACTTTCATGATGCTTTCAATTGCTTTTTTTTCCCCTTGTTTTCTTGCTTCATATGTTTCCCCTTCAACTTCCTGTAGCCCATACACAAAGACTGACCTCACCCTTTCATTCTCCCACTGCATATCCCTGTGTATCCCCTCATTCAATTTGATTTCCTCCATTGCAGCTTTCCTTTCTTCAGTTTCACTAGCTACTGTACATGGGCTCAGTGGCCTGTCATTTTCCCTTCTCGGCTTTCCCTGGGCTCTGTTGTGGTCTTTTAGGGCCTCCACATATAGCTTAGCTCTTTCATTTACTACAGTCTCCACTGATAGAGCTTCTACATGCAGTTTTGCTCCTTCTGTCCCTACAGTCCCCTTATTTGTGGCTGAGGTAGCGGTCTCTGTTGTCAATCCCAAAATGTTCTTTAGTTCTTTAGTCTGTTTCAGATTTTCCAGTTCCTCTTCTAAGCTCTGTATCCTGGCCTCTGCTGCTTTGACTTTCACCTCCCACTTCCTGCTTTCCATGTCTATCCTCTCTTCCATTCTCATGCTAAGTTCTTCTAGTTTCTTTTCCCATTCTTGTTCCCTTTTTGTGAGCTCTGTTGCCCAATCTTCCTTTGCAGTTCCCTCCTCCTGTCCCTTGGGTTTTCTTGTTGCTCTCTGGTGGGGTGTGGGGGGTGTGGGTGAGTGTGTGGGTGGGTGTGTGGGTGGGTGTGTGTGTGCGTGTGTGTGTGTGTGTGTGTGTGGGTGTGTGTGGGTGTGTGTGAGGGTGTGTGTGGGGGTGTTGGTGTGTGGGTGTGTGTGTGGGTGTGTGTGTGTGGGTGTGCGTCCTTGTGTGTATGCATATATTTGGGTGAGTGGGAGAGGGAGAGGTGGGGAGGGGGAGGGTGAAAGAGGGAGGGGAGGGATCAGGTGAAGGAGTGAGATGTCGGTGGGGGAGGGGGGGGGAGTGTATGTGTGAGTCTGGCAATATGTGTGTGTGTGTGTGTGTGTGTGTGTGTGTATTGTGTGTGTGTTGTGTGTTGCGTGTGTGTGTTTGGGGGGGGGGGGTGTGGGGGGTGTGGGTGAGTGTGTGGGTGGGTGTGTGGGTGGGTGTGTGTGTGCGTGTGTGTGTGTGTGTGTGTGTGGGTGTGTGTGGGTGTGTGTGAGGGTGTGTGTGGGGGTGTTGGTGTGTGGGTGTGTGTGTGGGTGTGTGTGTGTGGGTGTGCGTCCTTGTGTGTATGCATATATTTGTATGCTCGTGTGCACATGTCCGTGCGTGCACCCTGGTGTGTGTATTTGTGCGCGCGCGCTAGTGTGGGTGTATGATCCACTTAATATTTGTATTTATAACTCATTACAATTGTGACCAGGTGTGGATGTATCAGTGGTTCATTACTTTGTAATTTGTTCATGACTGTAACCATGTATAGGAGTGAGGCTGATTCATTACCTCTGTAACTTGCCATGATTGTGACCAGATCTACCTGGAGTTCTTTACCTTTGTAACTAGTTCAGCTATCATAACTTTGGGGTCCAGTCACTGGACCCATTATGTACCTTTGTAATCTTTTGACTACCGCCCACAGGATGGGTATGTAGTGCATAATAAAGAAGTTGTGACCGGGTGTGGAAGTGTGAATTGCTCATTACACTATAATTTGTTCATGATTGTAGCCATGTATAAACGTAAGTAACCATTCTACAGAATTCATTACCTTTGTAACTTGTGAGCTCATTACCTTTGTTCCTAGTTCAGCTATCAAATCTTTGGGGGCCCAGTCCCTGGACCCATTACGTACCTCTGTAATCTGTAAATACCTTTGTAACTTGTCATGATTGTGACCAGACCTACCTGGAGTTCATTACCTTTGTAAATTGTGTGTTCATTACCTTTGTAAATTGTGAGTTCATTACCCCTGTAACTTGCTCAGCTATCAAAACTTTGGAGTCCAGTCCCTGGACCAATTATGTACCTCTGTAATCTTTTGACTACCGGCCACAGGATGGGTATGGGGTGCATAATAAACATATTAAACTAACTAACTGTCTCCCAATGAGATTACTCGTATGTATGTAATGTTGAGGTACGTACAGGTAATCACCCCTATAAAATTTTCCATAGGTGGGTTGAATGGAAGCTTGAAGGAGTTTTGTAGTATTTGTCTGCAACTTTGTTAGGTCACATGCTGGAGGAACGACGATGGTGGTGGAGGCGGGTTGATTGGAAGCTTGAAGGAGTTTTGTAGTATCCGCCTGCAGCTTTGCAATTGCGGCATAAGTGGGTGACTTGAAAATTATTTTTTCTGTGCTGCATGTTGAGTTTTCTTGATAATGTACTTGCTAGTAGGACATTTTGCTGCCAGAGTGTGTTGATCATTGCTTTTGCAGTTTAAACAAGTTGGTGGAGATGGAGCAGAGGCAGTACAGGAACTAAAAGTGTGGCCCTCACTACCACATGTTGTGCAGAACCTTGGTGTTGTACAGATAAGAATAACAGTTCCAGCAATGTTGGATGTAGTGAAACCTTTCAGCTTCGATGTAGGTGGGGCTGATGAAGTAATAGTACACAGGAAGACCTTCGCTCAGAGCAGTGGCTGCCAAGTTCACATCAGTTAAGGTGATCTTGAGCATGGATGAAAGCTTTCTTGTGTGACAGAATAGCGTTGAACTTCACTTGCAACCCACCCTGAACGGTGGTTGCAAGAGTAAGCCTCGATGAATCATCAACAGCACCACTGATGGGCTTGATCTTGACATGATTTGCATAGCTCATCGTTGTACAAGTCAAGGCTGAAGACGATGGTAAAGGTTCCCCTCCCCAACGGTGATCGTAGGGAGACTGAGTAAGTAAGGAGAGCTGCTATGACCTGCCGAGGCCAGAGTCAAAAGCAGAATCTTCTTTTATTATCATTATTATTATTATTATTATTATTATTATTATTATTATTATTATTATTATTATTATTATTATTATTATTATTATTATTATTATTATTATTATTATTATTATTATTATTATTATTATTATTATTATTATTGTTATTATTATTATTATTATTATTATTATTATTATTATTATTATTATTATTATTATTATTATTATTATTAAAACCTACTTCATTCAGTTTGGTAACAGAGCTACAGACGTCCCTCTTAACATAATGATAAGTAGGGGGCTCATTGGCATGGTGAAGAGGCTCTTGGTCTGAGGAATTAGACCTGTCGGTCTCCTTCCTCAGACCGAACCTAATTACCCCCCAATCCCCCATTCCCTATCCCATCCTCCCCTTTTTCCTTTCCTCCTCCTCCTCCCCACCCCTCCCTTTTGCCCTTCCTTTTTGGCCTTAGGGATTTTTTTATTTTTTTTTTTTATTTTTTTCTTCCACAGGCAAGCTAGTTCCTAGGTAGAGGAAAGGGTACCGGGGTCCATCCCATTCCGTTGAGGTTCTTGGCAGTGGCGTAGTTTGCCGTGGAATCTGGATTGCCTGGGGATGTCCCGATCCCTCTCCGGTACCCCAGAGTGTGGCTTTGGGTGTCTCTCGGGGGACGGGTGTATCTCTGGAAGCCACCTTTCGGATTCCGGAGGTGGTGGCCGAAGGAGGTATGAACATAAGAACATAAGAAAGGAGGAACACTGCAGGAGGCCTGTTGGCCCATACTAGGCAGGTCCTTTACAATTCATCCCACTAACAAAACATTTGCCCAACCCAATTTTCAAAGCCACCCAAGAAAAAAGCTCTGATGTGAAAGTCCCACTCAAATCCAACCCCTCCCACTCATGTACTTATCCAACCTAAATTTGAAACTACCCAAAGTCCCAGCCTCAATAACCCAACTAGGTAGACTGTTCCACTCATCAACTACCCTATTTCCAAACCAATACTTTCCTATATCCTTTCTAAATCTAAACTTATCTAATTTAAATCCATTACTGCGGGTAATGGATTTGTATGCTTTGTGGCTGATTTCCGGTCGCCCTCTCTTTTGTCCACCGAGGTAGCTCGGCAGATGTGAGGTTGTTATCCCGGATTGCCGGTTTACTGGCATGATGGGTAGGGTATGGCACGGGTTCCATGCTGCATCTGCATTACTTGCACTGCTGAGGTCCTCTTGGGCACAGAGGGAGATTTCTGGCCCTTTCATTCCTCCTAGGAACTATCCCTCCTCGGTCCCCCTTTTTTTTATTCTTTTTTTTTATTTTTCTTTTCTTTTCTTTTTTTTGTCTTAAAAACAAAAAGAAAGAAGTAACCTAACCATGGCAGCCCTAGTCCATGAACCTGCTACCCCCGGGCCCTTCTTGATACCGCACCCCGTTCTGACCCCCCCCCCTCGTCTTTGGACCACTCTTCAGACACTCCTCATGCCTCTGTACCTCTTTCCGGTGCTGTTTCCTCACCCGCTTCAGGTACTGAGGCCTCAACTGACTCCTTCGATTTATCTGACCTTCGCTCTCCTCTGACTATGCTTCCAGCCTCTCCCTCTACAGCAGCGCTGTATAGCCCTTGTGGCTTAGCGCTTCTTTTTGATTATAATAATAATAATCTCCCTCTACAGTGCGGCAATTTTCGAATCGCTGGCCCGTTCCACGTCGGACCAACTCTGGTCCCACGCCTAAACGCCAACGACAATTACCTGCTGATGATACTTCTCCACCTTCTCGTTCTTCTCAGAAACGATCGACACGTCCTTCACTACCTTTCCACGCTCAGTTTCAGACTGAACAATGGACTAAATTCTTCACTTTATGACCGACTTCCTCTACTGCCTATCTTTCTGACCATAGTATTGGCAAGGCACTCCTACGCCATGTTGGTAAAGATATTTCTTTTCATGCTCTTAAGAGTGGTATGCGCATCATTACCGTACAGAATGCTACCCAGGCTCATGAGCTCTCTCGTCTTTCCCATATCGATACTGTTCCTGTCACTCTTGAAAAACATCATTCCCTCAATTCTTGTAGTGGTACCGTCATTCTGCCCCATACCATAATTAAACAAAATTTCCAGACATGTGGCACTGACATTCTTGAACAGCTGGAACTCCAAGATCTCCCAATTCTCAAGGTAGACACTTATGTTCTTCCTGCCCGCGGGCAGAGACGATACCCTAGCAATGTGGCTCATTTAACTTTTGAGAGCCGTGAACTCCCATCCTCAGTTTATGTAGCAGGACATCGGTTACAAGTTCGAAAGGTGATCCCTACACAGCAACAGTGTAGAAATTGCTGGCGATTTGGCCATCCAGCGAAATATTGCAGATCTATCGCCGAATGCCCGGTCTGTGGTGCCGATGACCATTCTAATACGTCTTGCAATCGACATCCCTCTTGTCATGAGGCTCACCCTTCGTACTCTCGCCGTTGTCAAGTCTACTTAAACGAGCGGGAAATCCGTTACCTCAAAGAGGCAGAAGGTCTCTCTTATGCCACGGCAGTTTCTCGTCTCCGCCTCCAAGGGAGACTACCTCGTGTTTCTTATTCCCATGTTTCAAAACGTCCCCACACTTCTGGGATCCCATCTTCTGCAACCACCTCTGTGGTTACCTCTCCCATAGTCACTCCTGTATCTAATTCTTTTGCTGTCCTAGGCTCAGACGTCCCTACTTCAATGCCTCAGTCTGATCTCGCTTCTTTGTGTTCTCCCTCACAAGCCTCAGTAGCGACGAGATCTAGTATGACACCTCCTTCTAATCGTCCCTCTACTTCTCAAAAGTAAAAAAAGGTCTGTTAACACCTCCTACCCATCTTCCACCTCCTCATTTTACCTAACCTGTCTCTGTACCTGGTTCTTCGCCTCTCACTGGCTCTGTTAAAAGTGTAGAGGTTCACCCTCCTCCTTGTACTGTACCTACCTCCCCTGTTCCCTCCCAAGTTTCTTCCTCTTCTGCCACCTCCCAGGTTTCTGCCTCTTCTGTCCCCTTCCACGTTTCTCCAGTTCCCTCCACCCTTTCGCCCCCCCCCTACCTTGGTACAGTCCATTACAGTTCCAATCTTTACTCATCCTCAACCTACCATTTCCAATATTGTCTCCCATACGACGTCTGTGAATTCCGAAACACTTGAAGCAATCTCTGAATATATTGCAGAGACCAAACCGTCATTGGACACTGATCCACCCTCTGTTCCTTCTCTCTCCTCTGCTCCATCTGCACAACTCCTTTCTTCAGAGTGCACCATTCCTTCGCTGCTTGAACGTTTTCCACTGCCTCCGCATGTGGACTTTTCTAACCCATCAAGTCCGTAGGAACCCTTACCTGCGGATTTCAAGTATCTTTATCATTGCCAATCATGGCCTATTTACAGTGGAACATACGCGGCCTCAAGGGTAATCGGGGTGAGCTTCAGATGTTACTCTCCCAGTTTTCCCCTGTTGGTGTTTGCTTACAGGAACCAAAATTACACTCTGCTGTTATCTCTCCCATCTCAGGCTATAATTTATTGTATTCTTCAGATCCTTTTCCAGATGGGACCTTTAATGAAAGTGCCATTCTTCTACACACTGATATTCCATACCATCAGCTATTTGTTCATACTTTGCTGCATTACACAGCAGCCCGTATCTACTTGCATAGGTGGTATATGCTCTGTTCTTCATATCTCTCTCCTTCTCGGGCATTATCTATTCCGGTTATTGCCTTTCTTGTTTCGTCATTACCACCACCGATTCTGTTACTTGGCGATTTTAATGCCCACCATTTCCTCTGGGGGGTCTCACTGTGATTCCTGTGGCATTCAGAGGCTTTTCTTGCCACCCACTCCATCCATGTTTTAAATACAGGTACTCACACCCATTTTGATCCTCGGACTCACACTCTCTCTTGCATCGATCTCTCAGTCTGCTCTTCCTCCACTGCATTAGACTTCACTTGGTCTGTTCTCCCAGACTTACATGACAGCGATCATTTCCCAATCATTCTTACTTCCCCTTCATATTCACCACCTCTTCGCACCCCACGCTGGCAATTTGATCAGGCAAATTGGAACCTTTACTAACACCTAACTGTTTTTAGAGAGGTTCCTTCTTCGTCCTCCATCGATGAGCTTTTACACCTCTTCTCGTCCTCAGTTTTAACCGCAGCTTCTAATTGTATACCCCAAACTTTGGGCAGGCATTCTCAGAAATGCGTGCCTTGGTGGTCTCCTGCTTGTGCTCATGCAGTACATTTGAAACGCGCTGCATGGGGCAGGTACCGGTACAATAGAACCACGGAGAGACTTCTTGATTTTAAGCAGAAGCATGCGATCGCTCGCCGTGTCGTCCGCGACGCTAAACGCACTTGCTGGCGAGATTATGTCTCCACCATCACCTCTGCTTCCTCTATGAGTGCAGTCTGGAAAAAAGTACGAAAACTGAGTGGTAAATATTCTCCTGACCAGGCTCCTGTTCTGCAGGTTGCCGGTGTTGATATAGCAAACCCACTAGATGTTGCCAATGAAATTGGCAATCATCTGGTCTGTATTTCTCAGTGACTCCATCTATGCCCCTCATTTCTTTCTTCAAAGTCTGCCAGAGAGTTAGCACCCATGGACTTTTCTTCTCTCAGAGAAGAACAGTATAATGTGCCTTTTACACTACGAGAACTGTAGGCAACACTCTCAGCTTGCCGATCATCAGTAGCTGGGCCCGATGACATTCATATTTGTATGCTACAACATTTACATCAGTCAGCCCTTGCAGTCCTATTACGCCTTTACAATCTTATTTGGTCACAAGGAGTTTTTCCACAGCTGTGGAAATCCGCCATTGTTCTCCCTTTCCGCAAACCAGGCACTACAGACATGAAGCCTCCCACTATCGTCCCATTGCTCTTACCACTGCAGTTTGCAAAGTGATGGAACGCCTATTAAATAGACGTTTAGTGTGGTATTTAGAGACGCACAACAGTCTCTCCACTCGTCAATATGGCTTTCGTAAGGGACGTTCTACTATACACCCCATGCTACGCTTGGATACGTATGTTCGTAATGCCTTTGCGAATAACCACTCAGTTATTGCCATATTTTTTGACCTTGAGAAGGCATATGACACAACTTGGAGGTATAATATTTTAGCCCAAGCCCACTCCTTAGGCCTTCGAGGCAATCTACCATCCTTCCTTAAGAACTTTTTAACTGACAGGCATTTCCGTGTTCGGGTTAATAATGTGCTCTCCCCGGACTTTATCCAAGCTGAAGGTGTCCCCCAGGGATGTGTTCTGAGCACTACACTTTTTCTCCTTGCTATTAATGACTTGGCCTCTAGTCTTCCATCAAATATTTGGTCATCACTCTATGTTGATGACTTCGCTATTGCCTGTGCAGGCGCTGACTGTCACCTCATTACAGTTTCTCTCCAGCATGCAGTCGACCGTGTTTCCAATTGGGCCACCACACGTGGGTTTAAATTTTCCAGCACTAAAACCCACCAAATTACTTTCACTAGACGCTCTGTCATCTCCGATCATCCTTTGTACCTCTATGGCTCCCGTATCCCTGAACGTGATACAGTCAAGTTTCTGCGCCTCCTCTTTGACCGTAGGTTATCCTGGAAACCTCACATTACCTCTCTGAAGGCAACTTGTCACAGCCGGCTGAACCTTCTTAAAACCCTTGCTCATCTTTCATGGGGAGCTGATCTTCGATCCCTCCTTTGCCTACATTCCACCCTCATTTTATCGAAACTTGATTATGGTAACCAGATCTATTCAGCGGCATCTCCTGCTACTCTCTCTAGCCTTAACCCCTTTCATCACCAAGGATTATGTTTATGCCTTGGTGCTTTTCGCTCTTACCCTGTCGAGAGCCTCTATGCAGAAGCGAACGTTCCATCCACATCCGATCGCCATGATGCCCATTGCCTTTACTACTATGTACGCTCTCATGATCTCTGCAATCCTTCCATTTATAGAATGGTCACTGATATTAGTAGACATTTTTATTTGTTCGCCGCCCCTGTTTACTCCGTCCCTTCTCTCTTTGCCTTCATTCGCTCTCGTCTTCTCTTCAGTTACAACCTTTCTATGTTCATGTAGCATCTCACTTTTCCCTACCCCTCTGGGAAGTTCCAGCTGTTCGAGTCTGTTCTTTCTCTCTCCCTTGCTCGAAAGCCCAACTGTCTATGGTCGCTTCCCGCTCTCTTTTTCTTGACCACTTCCACTCTCATTCTCATGCCATTGCTGTGTACACAGGTGGCTCTAAGTCTTGTGACGGCTTAGGATTTGCAGCAGTGTTTCCGGACAGCGTCGTACACCGGCATTTACTATCTTCAGCTAGTATTTTTACTGCTGAATTGTATGCCATCCTTGCAGCACTTATCTGTATTGCATCTATGCCTGTGTCATCATTTGTGGTTGTCTCAGACTCCCTTAGTGCTTTACAGGCTATACAGAAATTTGATACACCTCACCCCTTAATCCTCCGTATCCAACATTGGCTACGCCGCATCTTTACCAAGCATAAAGATATTGTTTTTTGTTGGGTCCCTGGTCATGTTGACGTACAGTGCAGTGAACAGGCAGACACTGCTGTGGGGTCATCAGTACATGACCTACCAGTTTCATATAGAGATATTCCATTTACGGACTATTTTGTTGCAATATCTTCCCACCTTCACACCCGTTGGCAACAACGTTGGTCTACTATGCTCGGCAACAAACTTCAATCTATTAAACTGAGTATAGGTTACTGGCCGTCTTCTTATCACCAGTGTCGAGGTTGGGAGACTACTCTCTCCCGTCTTCGCATTGGCCATACTCGTCTTACTCATGGATATCTCATGGAGAGGCGCCCTGCTCCTCTCTGTGAGAATTGCCAAGCTCCATTATCAGTCAGCCACATTCTGTTGGACTGCCCACTTTATCAACGAGCTCGCAGAATTTACCTCCATCGTCGTGTTCGCTCCGCTGCTCTCTCTTTACCTTCCCTTCTCGCTGATGGACCCACCTTTCATCCGGACTCCCTCATTGACTTTTTGACAACAACTGACTTCACAAATTCTGATACCTTCAGCCCTTTCTGAATCAATCTCTTGCTACCCTCTACCCCCGTACTATCCCCTGCCCTGCTGTTTTCTGTAACCTACTGATCATCCCTCCTCCGTTCTGCCATCCAATACCCTCGCTTCCTTCCCTTCCCTGCAGCGCTGTATAGCCCTTGTGGCTTAGTGCTTCGTTTTTATTATAATAATAATAACATAATGATAAACGAATCACCTATCACAAAACTCACAGAGGGGAAGTTCTTAGGAATCCACCTTGATAATTGACTCAAATTTCAAACACATATACAACAAATTTCCAAGACCGTAGGCGTACTGTCGAAGATACCGTACTATGTTCCACAGTCAGCCCTCCTGACCCTATATCACTCACTTATTTACCCCTATCTCACCTATGGAATTTGTGCATGGGGCTCAACAACAATAAACCATCTCAGACCATTAATTACCCAACAAAAGGCTGCAGTCAGAATGATGATAAATTCCCACTACAGGCAGCACACTCCACCAATATTCAATACTCTAAACCTACTCACCATACAAAACATCCATACTTATTACCGCACCTACTACATTCATAGAACACTTAATTCTGATATAAACCCTCCCCTCAAACATCTCCTTGCCAACCTCAACAGAACACATGACCATAACACAAGGCACAGATCACTCTTTGATGTTCCTCGTATCCATCTCACGCTAAGCAAAAACTCAATGCACATAAAAGGTGTCTGACTGGAAGCTTGAAGGGCTGGAAAAACTGCAAAACGAAGCAATGAGGATCATCCTAGGATGCCCTCGTACTGCCAAAATTTTAAATATGCATAAAGAACTTAATATTCCAAGCATTAGAGATCGTGTTACTGAAAGTTATATCCTTATTGGGGTCAATATGCTTAGGCTAGCCCATTCAAACCCCTGCACAGAAGCCCTTCAAACTTTCCTCAGCACTGGTGAACATCCTTCCAGATGGATCGAAAAAACTGGAACCGACCTCCGCATGAACCAGCTACATGATCTGTATCAAGTTAGACAACAGAGACATTTCCCTGCTCCATGGGATATTACCCCATTCCAAACTACCATTCCTCCATTTCCCCAAAAAACTCTTCTTAAATCACAACCAAAGCTTGGTCTTGAAGCCAAACATGATGCCTTAGGCTGTATTGATAACTTAAGTCACACAGAACACTCTTTCACAAATTATTTACGTTGATGGTTCTGTTCACCAGTCCACTGGTGCAGCTGGTAGTTCTGCTGTTGTCATTCGTCTCTCAACCTGCGGGCTGAGAAGACGCTTTCTGAGCCTGCTCTTGCTTACACCTGGTGGCGAACCGTGTACTACAGTACGCAAGATGGCGGATCGTCAGGGTAGAAGAGTAAACACGGTCTGTGTGGAATTTATTCGTGGCTCTCTCAGTGGTGCAACAATGCATGTCTTGTTGCCTACCATTATTCGCGACGTCTATGGCATCCCTACTGAGGAATTATATGGTGTGGCTCTCAATGGGATGTCGAGGTTTTTTGTAAAATTCGCAAATGCCGGCTTTTACTCCAAGATTGTGGAAGATTTTCAAGAGAGGAAAATGGCGGTGAATTCAGCCGTAGAGGTATGCCTGCATGACGTCTCCACATACGTCACCTGAGTCAAAGTAAGGAACGTGCCTTTCGAGGTGGAGGAGTATGTTATTCGGAAAGTTTTTGGTAAATACGGCACGGTACATGCAGCGACCAAGGGAGTATGGAGGGAGGGCCCATACGAGGGGCTCCCGGAAGGCTCCTGCACCCTAAAGATGACATTAAAACAGCCGATTCCATCTTACGTTTATCTAGAACACTACAGGACCCAAGTTTTTGCTCACTATGCAGGCCAACGTAAGACATGCAGGTTATGCAACTCGTATGACCATATGGCTGCTCAGTGCTCCAGACGCCTGGTTGTACGTATCCGGGAACCTTCTCCTGCGGTCCTAAGAACCGAGGCCTTTGATCTGGAGACTGGTCCATCGACTGAACAACGACCTACGCTTTGGAGTGAGGAAGTACAAGAAGAGGAGACGCGGTCTATGGCGTGTGCCACCCTGTCGGTGGACACTACAACCGTGACCACGCCACCTGTGGGGCCTACGGAGCCTGTGGAGTTGTCACAGGAAAGTTTGCTGGAGAACGTGCTAAACGATCTCCTGGATGGGGCAGAGCATAGCCCAGACGTTTCACCGGAGTGTCAAGAAGTGGTGAAGGATGATTCGCCAAATATGGGAGACCTGGACGTGACTACAATGACACGGTTGCATGAGGTGGTGGTGGAAGTCCACCAGGAGGCTTCGGCTGGTGAGGAGATGTGTGTGGAAGGTGGTTCCCGCAAACGGACGGCAGGAGTGTCGGATATGGACGAGGTCCTGACACCGGGACAGCGGCCAGGGAAGAAATTATGGTCGAAAGTGGCTGAGGCGCCTCTTGCAGCCGGGGTTATGGCAAGCGCCCAGCATATGGGTAGGGCACGGGGGGGGTGAGGGGGGCCTTGGGAAGTCAAAGGTCAAAGAAGGTCAGTGTAACGTACGTGTGGGAACGGGAAAGACCCACAAACATAGAGGAAAACCTCCTTTTGTGAATTCAAGTGTGTTACCATCAATGTAAATGGCCTGCAGGCAGAGTTTAAGTGTGTGTGGATGGAGTGGTTCTTGCGCAGGTACGCTGTGGACGTATGTTTCATACAAGAACACAATTATAAGTTTGGGCGAGACTTACGGTTAAAAGGCTACAGAATGTATGTTAGCAGTTCTTTAAAATTAAAGGGTGGGGTAGCTATAGCGGTGAAGGAGTCCAGCCCGTGGCGTGTCTTAAGATGGGAGGAGGGGGGAGGTGGGAGGGTGGTGAGGGTAGATGGGTACTGGGGTGAGGTGAGGGTTTGTTTTATTGGCGTTTACATGCCTGCGGAAAGCAACACTAAAGTTAAAATAGATTTTGTGAGGGAGGATTTAACGTTTTATGCTCGGGGTTTGCCGTTCATTACCGTCATGGGTGGGGATTGGAATTGCGTTATCCGCCATAGCGATGTTGAGCCGAGGGGGGCGGGGTGCGCTTTACCTGTCTTACGGAATCTGCTGGGGGATGCAGGGGTTTACGATGTGGTGGGGCGGGGTGGGTGGGGGATGGAGCATACGTTCGTTCGCAGGGGCTATGCGGCACGCCTGGATAGACTTTATGTAATACAAGGAATTAGAGTTGGGCACGTACAGACCTTTGATGTGGGGATTTCAGATCACCGTGCAGTGCTAGCGGACTTGAACTGGGATGGAATGATCAAGGTTTATCCAGGTTATTGGAAACTGAATGTGCGGTTATTGGAGGGGGAGGGGGATGGGTCAGCTTTTCAGGACTGGTGGAAGAATATTTGGGAAACGCGACGGGCAGGTGAATGTTTGTTGGAATGGTGGGAAACGGGTGCCAAACCCGGAATAGCGAGTTATTATAAGAAGCGGGGAAAAGAGGAGGCGAGGTGGAGGTATGGGCTGCAAAACTATTTGGAGGGGCAGCAAAATGATTACTATGTAGGGGGCGGGAGTAGTAGGTATGACGACATTGAACAACTTCGTAGTCGACTTGCAGAAATTCACAATGATCGTTTCAATGCGGTTAGAGTCAGAGCAGGTATGGAAGAAGTGCTATGGGGTGACAAACCTTCGGGTTGTGTCTTGAGCAAATTTAGGGTCAGGCAACAGGCGACGTCCCTCTTGCAATTGGAAGTATGCACGGGTTTGGGTGGTTACCTGCCGGGTCAAGTACTCCTCACCATGGACAGCATGAGTTTTTATGCTGATCTATGGTTTGGGGAAAAACTACGGAGGGGAGTAGGGGGGGTCCATGCGGGTGGCCTGGTGAGGAGGGATTTCAGAAAAGTTATAAGTGACAGGGATAGAACGGTACTAGAAGGTAGAATTCGAGTGGAGGAGGTAGAGGAGGCGATTTTTAGTATGAATAAAGGAAAGGCACCAGGTATAGATGGCATTTCGAATGATTTTTATAGGGCGCATTGGGGAAGTATTAAGCATTGTTTGGTTGATGTATTAAATTGCATGCTCACGGAGGGGAGGTTAGGTATGTCACAAAGTACGGGGGTAGTTGTGTTGGTGCCCAAAAAGGGAGGGGGGAGGGGTCTGAGTGCATATAGAGCAATATCTCTTATGTGCTCTGACTATAAAATCTTTGCAAAAGTTTTAGGAAACAGAATAAGGAAGGTTATGGGGTCGGTTATTCACGAGGGACAGCTAGGCATACCAGGTAGGAGCATGAGGGACGGACATGTACGTATTAGGGAGTTTTTGGAGGAATGTCAAGGGGGGGGTGTCCTCGGGCTTGACTGGCAAAATGCTTATGACTGTGTTGATAGGGATTTATTGAGGCTTATTTTATTGAAGCAGGGTTTTGGAGAGGGAATTGCAAGATGGGTGGATACCTTGTATGCCACGGCTATGGTACGCGTACAGGTAAACGGTAAATTGGGTCAGCCGGTCCGTATGGAAAGGGGTTTGAGACAAGGGTGCCCCCTCTCCCAGCTGCTTTTTGCTTGTATGCAAAACCCATTTTATGAGCTGGTGGATGGTGGTTTGAGGCGTGGAACGCTGAGCAGTGACCATGCAGTGCGTGTGGTCGGGTACGTAGATGATACCACAATTCTGTTAAAAGGGGAGGAGGATTTGCAGATCGTGGGATGGATTGTTGAGTTTTTTGGGGCAGAGTCAGGCATGTGCGTTAACAAGGCAAAATCGAAATTATTGGAGGTGGGTACATGGGTGGGGGGGAGGTTGGGCGAAAGGTATGGGTGGTCAGTCGTGGTGCAACTTAGAATATGTGGCATCGTGTACATGGCAGATGAGAGGGAGAGCCGAAGGGTAAACTCTGAATTGGTGGTTAACAAGGCTTTAGATCGACTTCGGGGGTTAAGAGCTGGGGATGTCTCGTTGCAACAGAGGACAGTAGTGGTTAATACACTTGTTTATAGTAAAGTATGGGGTGTGGCCGCGGTGTACCCTTTAAGAGATACGGATATTCAGGAACTGCAGAGAAGGGTCTTACGTTATGTTTGGGGTTTCGGGAGAGCTTGGTTAAGTCGGGAGGTTGTCATGACCCATGTTCGTCGTGGGGGTTTAGGTCTCTTGGCTTTGGGGCCACGGGTGAAGGCCCTCTATGTAAAGCAGCGGTTCCTTAGGGTGGGTGGTGAGAGGGGCATCCGGGTGGGTCGGGTAATGATCGAGATGCGTAAATGGTGGAGCGGCAGGGGATTAATAGAGTGTGAGGACATGCTGCGTTTGTTGTTAAAGTTGAGAAATGCGCAACGGATCCGGGTGGGGCAAATGGTCAGCATATGTTGTCGTAGGGAAATTGTACAGGGATTGTCTGTTTTTCCGCTGTATAATTGGGGGGAAATATGGGAAGGATTTTGTAAACTTAAGTTGGCATCAAGGGTTCGTGAATTGGTATACAGATTTGTCATGGGGATTTTAGCATCAAAATCGGTCTTAAATAGGATGGGTTTGGTAAGGGAGGCGGATTGCTTGCGTTGCGGTCTTGAAGAAACAGCTTTTCATGCTGTCTACTTTTGTGATACCTTGGACAAAGTTCGTTCGTGGTTGGGGCGGGTTTTAGATTTTCTTAGTGAGGGAAGTATTTCAACCTTACGGGCCTTAACATTGGAAGTTAGCGGAGTATCAAGTGAGGTACGAAGAGCAATAATGTACGTGGTGGCTGATTTCCTCTATATCTCGTGGGGTATGCGGGAAACCGGGGGATCAGGTAGGATCAGGGCAATTGCGGCAGGTATCTACAGAACGTATTGCAGAAATAAACTCATATATGGTAGAAGTTGGGATAATAGTTTTCCGGCAAAGTATCGATGTCTTACTGTTCAAATGTTGCTACAACTGCGGGTGGGGTAAGGCAACGGGGGGCTGGACTCCCCCTGTGGTAGCACCAAACGGTATGTTAGAGACTTCAGGGTAGAGGGCGGGTTTTAGGGAGTGACGTGTATGTATTATGAATGGTTCCGTACGTCTGTGTGTGTATGGTTGTGGCGTTGTGTGGCACTGAGATCTTGAATTACTCATAAAATGAAGTCTTGTGGAATGTGTGACACGGTTTGTTAAGTTTATATGTGGCGTGATAGATGTTATAAGGAGTTTAGTGTTGGTAACTTACTAAAATCATAATAGACCATTTGGATATTACTTTTTCATGTTGTAATCTTGGGTTCTTTAAAATGTGTACATAGCCTAGTATTGTACCGCTATGTAGCATGTGGTGTATTATCTTGCACTATGTAGCATGTGGTGTATTATCTTGCACTATGTAGCATGTGGTGTATTATCTTGCACTATGTAGCATGTGGTGTATTATCTTGCACTATGTAGCATGTGGTGTATTATCTTGCACTATGTAGCATGTGGTGTATTATCTTGCATTTTGAGTGAACTTCCCGTTATGCAAGGTTGTTTTGAAAAATTTATATTTCATGATTGTCAAATTAATAATTTATATTATATTGTGGTGTATATTACTTTTACTTTTTACGATGTATGTGTATAGGAATGTAATGTTTCATATCTGTTTTAGTTGTAAATTTATGTTTTGTGTCTTGTTGTTCATACACTACCAACTCTTGGTGAATACTCATTAAGGTTATGATGGGGTCAGAGTATGCCATTAATTAGGATAATTAATGTATGTTATTTAGAACGGGGACTGTACACATGTTAAGGGGGGGGGAAGTGTCAGCTGTGGTTCTGCACTGGCAATAATGTTTATTGTAGAAGGAGGGTTTAGGATGTGTTGTGGGTTATGTATATGGTTGTAATATGGTCATTATATATGGTGTTTATTTTCTGTACTTGGATTGTGTGCTAGAGGTTTTGCAATGTCTAGTATGGTTTAATTTTATACTCTTATACATTATTGTATTTGTTCTATGTTTTACATAAAAATAAAAGTCTCTAGATAAAAATTTTTGTATCTATATTTGTAAGTAATACTAGTTAGGCACGTGCTAGAAGGCACAGCGAAAGTATAGTCTTGTGGAATGTATGTTACGTTATTGGTAAGTTTGTATGTGGCGTGTTAGGTGTTATAAGAAGTTTGGTGTTGTTAAGTTACTAAAATCATGATGAACCTTTGGATAATACTTATTCATGTTCTAGTCTTGTGTTCTTTTAATTATTTACATAGCCTAGTATTGTACCGCTATGTAGCATGTGGTATATTATTTTGCATTTTGAGCGTGAACTTCCCGATATGCAATGTTTTGAAAGTTTATAATTCATGGTTAACATTAATATTTGATATTATATTGGTGGTGTATATTCTTCTACTTATTACAGTGTATGTGTATAGGAATGTAATGTTTCATAACTGTTTTAGTCTGTAAATTTATGTTTTGTCTTGTTGATGCACTACCAACTCTTAGGTAAATACTCATTAAGGTTTTGATGAGGTCAGTGTTATGACCATTCATTAGGATAATTAATGTATGTTATTTAGAATGGGGACTGTACATACGGGGGGGGGGGTAGAAGTGTCAGCTGTGTCTCCACTGGCAATAATGATTATTGTAGAAGGAGTTTGTAGGTTATGTATATGGTTGTGGGTTATGTATATGGTTGTGGGTTATGTATATGGTTGTGGGTTATGTATATGGTTGTGGGTTATGTATATGGTTGTGGGTTATGTATATGGTTGTAATATGGCCATTATCTATGGTGTTCTTTAAATGTACCAGGATTGTGTACTAGAGGTTTTGTAATATCTAGTATGGTTTTTAATTTTATACTCTTACACATTATTGTATTTGTCCTATGTTTTAAATAAAAAAAAAAAAAAATACCACATCTAATATCGGGCCCTTACTCAGACAGGATGGGACTTACTCAGACAGGATGGGACTTACTCAGACAGGATGGGACTTGCTCAGACAGGATGGGACTTACAAAGACAGGATGGGACTTACTCAGACAGGATGGGACTTACTCAGACAGGATGGGACTTACTAAGACAGGATGGGACTTACTCAGACAGGATGGGACTTACTCAGACAGGATGGGACTTACTCAGACAGGATGGGACTTACTCAGACAGGATGGGACTTACTCAGACAGGATGGGACTTACTCAGACAGGATGGGACTTACTCAGACAGGATGGGACTTACTCAGACAGGATGGGACTTACTCAGACAGGATGGGACTTACTCAGACAAGATGGGACTTACTCAGACAGGATGGGACTTAGACAGGATGGGACTTACTCAGACAGGATGGGACTTACTCAGACAGGATGGGACTTACTCAGACAGGATGGGACTTACTCAGACAGGATGGGACTTACTCGGACAAGATGGGACTTACTCAGACAGGATGGGACTTACTCAGACAGGATGGGACTTACTCAGACAGGATGGGACTTACTCAGACAGGATGGGACTTGTTAGGTAAGACACATATGCAACAGTTAGGTATCTTTATTTCGAAACGTTTCACCTACACAGTAGGCTTCTTCAGTCGAGTACAGAAAAGTTGATAGAAGCAGAAGATACTTGAAGACGATGTAATCAGTCCATCACCCTTAAAGTTTTGAGGTGGTCAGTCCCTCAGTCTGGAGAAGAGCATTGTTCCGTTGTCTGAAACAATGTTAAGGATGGGACTTACTCAGGCAGGATGGTACTTACTCAGACAGGATGGGACTTACTCAGACAGGATGGGACTTACTCAGACAGGATGGGACTTACTCAGACAGGATGGGACTTACTCAGACAGGATCGTACTTACTCAGGCAGGATGGGACTTACTCAGACAGGATGGGACTTACTCAGACAGGATGGTACTTACTCAGACAGGATGGGACTTACTCAGACAGGATGGTACTTACTCAGACAGAATGGGACTTACTCAGACAGGATCGTACTTACTCAGACAGGATGGGACTTACTCAGACAGGATGGGACTTACTCAGACTTACTAGAGAACGTGAGGAAAAAGCTAGAGAACTTGAATTAATAGAGAGAGAAAAGGATCGCGAGCTCGAAAAATCTCGCCTTGAATTAGAGAATAAAAAGTTAACTTTTACACAACAATTAGATGAAGGAGTAATTGAACATCATGCAGCTAGTGCACATATTCCAACACCTAATTTACACCCTTTACAGAGGGTGAAGACATAACTTCATACATTATCAGGTTTGAAAATACCGCTACCCTCTGTGAATGGCCTGCTGACACCTGGGCTACCAGGTTAGGAATGTTATTTTCTGGTACAGCTTTGAATATCTATGCAACTTTGTCGCTGGATATTATATGTAATTATAACCTACTGAAGAAGGCACTCCTCAAAGCATATCAAAAAACCACTAATTCTTACAGTAAAGATTTCAGGTATGCCACCTTACAGCCTGGCCAGAACTTTCAGCAGTTACAGGTAACACTCTTTCGTTTGTTCGACTTTTGGATAGAGAGTTTAGGAACTGATCACAGTTATGAATCTCTTAGAGACTTCATGGTTGCTGACCAGTTCCTGCAGCTCTTCCTCACCAGATACGAACATTCATTAGAGAACGTAACCTGATTAAAGCTGAGGAAGTTGCTGAGGCTGCTGACCTGTATGCTGAGGCTCACAATTCCTATAAAGACCTAAAGGGAACGAACCCTAAGGTGTAAAGTAAAAGGACACAAGTGCAACTAATGTGACATTTATTGTGGCAACGTTTCGCTCTCCAGGAGCTTTATCAAGCCATTACAAACAATACATGGACACAGAGGGTATATAAAGGCTCAGAGTGAGGTGAATACTAGTGAGGTACCATATCGATGTTCACTAGTGGTAGTAGTAGTAGTAGTAGTAGTGGTAGTGACAAAAGTAATACAATATGGTAGAGCAATTAATTCGTACATGAGTAAAAGGATATAAAAGCTATTACTTGGGTAACATAAAAATAGGTTGGACAAATATAGACTGGAATGAGGCAGCTTGTTTCAGTGTTCACTCTCTGTTCTTTGTGTAGTATAACAGGAGAGACTATGTGATGGCAGGGTTTACTGTTTTCAGGAGGATTCTTGCTAAGACTTCGGAGATGGTGAAGCTGCCGTTGTTTTGTTTAATTGTATTCGAAACAGCGATCAGTGCTGATTCGAGGCACTTGCGTCTGCGGAAATTAGTTTCTTTGATCACTAATTGGGCGTCTCTGAATTTCATGAGATGATTGGTGGAATTTCGGTGTTGTACACAGGCGTTGTTCAGGTTATCGTTCCTACATGCGTAAATGTGTTCATTGAGGCGGGTGTCGAGGTTTCTGGCTGTTTCACCTACGTAAATCTTGTCACAGCCTCCACAGGGTATAGTGTAAACTCCTGCATTGACTGGTTCGTGGTGCTTGGATTTTGTCCTGGTTATATCCTTTATTGAAGTGCTAGAAGCGATGGCGACTCTGGTGTTAGCTTGTGAAAGAACTTTTGAGACGTTCAGTGCAACCTGACTGTTGGGAAGTATTATAACTTTGCTGGGAGTGGTGTTGATGCGTGGAGAATTTATGATCTGAAGAGCTCTTTTCTTGCAGTCTTTGATGAAAAAAGAAGGAAAATGTAACTCTGTGAATGTTTGGTGAATGTATGTACACTCCTCGTCAAGAAACTCAGGACTACAAATTCGGTATGCTCTTAGGAAAAACCCGATGATGATGCCTCTTTTGGTCTTGGTATCTTGACTGGAATAGAAGTGTGTGAGATCATTTTTATTGGTGGGTTTCCGATAAACTTGAAATCTTAGGTTGTTGTCTACTTTGTGAATGAGGACGTCGAGGAAAGGTAGCTTGTCATTGGACTCTTCTTCTAGTGTAAACTGGATCGCCGGTTCAACTGCGTTGAGCCTTGCCTGAAGATCCCGTACATCAAAACGTTTTGGAGTTATTACGAGAACATCGTCCACATAACGTAACCAAGTGACGCTTGAAGGGATGATGTTGGCGAAGTGTTCGGACTCTAGGTGTTCCATGTATAAGTTGGCTAGGACGGCACTTATGGGGGACCCCATTCCCATGCCGTAGGTTTGTTTGTAGAGCTTGTTATTGAAAGAAAAACAGTTGAAATTAACACAGAGTTCAATTAAGTCAACAAAATCTCCGGGAGGTAGAGGAAGATTAAGGTCCTGATTGACTTTACGTCGTAGAACCTCGATGGCTTTTTTGGTAGGTACTTTTGTGAAGAGGGAAGTCACATCCAAACTGCTTAGTTTCTTGTTACGGATGGAGAGGTTACGGATGCGGTTGAGAAGGTCACCTGAGTGTTTAAGATGAGCGGGGCTGATGGTCCCCAGAAGGCAGGAAAGATGTTTGGCAAGAACTCCGGCTAGTTTGTGTGGAGCACTGCCTATTCCTGACGTGATTGGTCTGAGAGGAATATTGTGTTTATGGGTCTTGGGTAAACCATACATGTGTGCTGGTTTAGGGTTGCTTGGTAACAAGTACAGAAGTTTCTTCCCTTCTCTAGTGCGTTTGAGTATTTGTCTGGTTTTGTATAGAAAATCTTGGTGAGCGTCTCCCACTGTTGAGTGCTGATGGGTTCGTATGTCAGGAATAGGCAGTGCTCCACACAAACTAGCCGGAGTTCTTGCCAAACATCTTTCCTGCCTTCTGGGGACCATCAGCCCCGCTCATCTTAAACACTCAGGTGACCTTCTCAACCGCATCCATAACCTCTCCATCCGTAACAAGAAACTAAGCAGTTTGCATGTGACTTCCCTCTTCACAAAAGTACCTACCAAAAAAGCCATCGAGGTTCTACGACGTAAAGTCAATCAGGACCTTAATCTTCCTCTACCTCCCGGAGATTTTGTTGACTTAATTGAACTCTGTGTTAATTTCAACTGTTTTTCTTTCAATAACAAGCTCTACAAACAAACCTACGGCATGGGAATGGGGTCCCCCATAAGTGCCGTCCTAGCCAACTTATACATGGAACACCTAGAGTCCGAACACTTCGCCAACATCATCCCTTCAAGCGTCACTTGGTTACGTTACGTGGACGATGTTCTCGTAATAACTCCAAAACGTTTTGATGTACGGGATCTTCAGGCAAGGCTCAACGCAGTTGAACCGGCGATCCAGTTTACACTAGAAGAAGAGTCCAATGACAAGCTACCTTTCCTCGACGTCCTCATTCACAAAGTAGACAACAACCTAAGATTTCAAGTTTATCGGAAACCCACCAATAAAAATGATCTCACACACTTCTATTCCAGTCAAGATACCAAGACCAAAAGAGGCATCATCATCGGGTTTTTCCTAAGAGCATACCGAATTTGTAGTCCTGAGTTTCTTGACGAGGAGTGTACATACATTCACCAAACATTCACAGAGTTACATTTTCCTTCTTTTTTCATCAAAGACTGCAAGAAAAGAGCTCTTCAGATCATAAATTCTCCACGCATCAACACCACTCCCAGCAAAGTTATAATTCTTCCCAACAGTCAGGTTGCACTGAACGTCTCAAAAGTTCTTTCACAAGCTAACACCAGAGTCGCCATCGCTTCTAGCACTTCAATAAAGGATATAACCAGGACAAAATCCAAGCACCACGAACCAGTCAATGCAGGAGTTTACACTATACCCTGTGGAGGCTGTGACAAGATTTACGTAGGTGAAACAGCCAGAAACCTCGACACCCGCCTCAATGAACACATTTACGCATGTAGGAACGATAACCTGAACAACGCCTGTGTACAACACCGAAATTCCACCAATCATCTCATGAAATTCAGAGACGCCCAATTAGTGATCAAAGAAACTAATTTCCGCAGACGCAAGTGCCTCGAATCAGCACTGATCGCTGTTTCGAATACAATTAAACAAAACAACGGCAGCTTCACCATCTCCGAAGTCTTAGCAAGAATCCTCCTGAAAACAGTAAACCCTGCCATCACATAGTCTCTCCTGTTATACTACACAAAGAACAGAGAGTGAACACTGAAACAAGCTGCCTCATTCCAGTCTATATTTGTCCAACCTATTTTTATGTTACCCAAGTAATAGCTTTTATATCCTTTTACTCATGTACGAATTAATTGCTCTACCATATTGTATTACTTTTGTCACTACCACTACTACTACTACTACTACCACTAGTGAACATCGATATGGTACCTCACTAGTATTCACCTCATTCTGAGCCTTTATATACCCTCTGTGTCCATGTATTGTTTGTAATGGCTTGATAAAGCTCCTGGAGAGCGAAACGTTGCCACAATAAATGTCACATTAGTTGCACTTGTGTCCTTTTACTTTACATATTGTCGGTAATCCTACCAACTTTATTAGAACCCTAAGGTCAAGGGTTCATCAGACCTTAAGAAATCAAAGCCTCTAGTGGAAAGTAAAATGACTGCTTTTATTCCTGTTTGTCATTTGTGTGGTGTTAAGGGACATAAACGTCCAGATTGTCCTTCTAAGAAGGTCCAAAAAGTTGGAAGATGTTTTAAAGACTGTAATGACCAAGTACCATTCTGTTCAGGAACAGTTAATGGACTTAATGTATCTACCATTTTACGAGACACTGGATGCGCATGTATAGTCATCTCTGATAAGCTGTTCCCTAACCTTAAAGAAACTCATTCCTCTGCTATACTTTCAGACTACTTGGGCCATATGGAGGCTTTTCCTACCATCCGTTGTTACATTAGGTCTAAATGTTTCACAGGTTGGTCTGAAGCCGTACTAGCTCCCATCACTTCTTGCTCCGTGCTAATAGGTAATGTAAAAGGTGCCATTCTTCCTTCTGAGATTGACCTTTCATCACCAAAGATGGACATAAGTGTTTCAGATCCTCTTCCTGTAGAGTCAGAGAAGCCCCTCGAAAGTTCAGATGAGACAATGTCTCGTGAGATTCATGTGGGATTGTGAAGGCTTACTCAGCCCTGTAACAACTTCAGACAGTATTCAGGCTGGCTCCTCCTCAGGAAAATTAATGAATAGAAAAAGAAATAATAATTCACAAAGATAAACACTATTTATTAAATCAAACATAAAACAACAAAACATGAAAGGTATATCCTATTTGAAAGAAAAATGAAAAATTAAATGAATAAAATAACATTTGAACTCAATGCTAATATCTACAAGGGTGTCTAGTGTTGGTGACACTGTTGTTGAAACCGTAGCCGTTGCTGATGATAAAGGGGGGGGGAGGTCGCAGGTGTTGGTGACCATCCACTGGCTAGTTCTTCACAGAGAATCGCCGTGATTATTATCCCGATGACAGGAAAGCAGGTACTTTACCGCTGCAATGCTGTGGAGTTACGTCCTGCACTTTCATACAGGTGCACAGGTAGTTCAATACAAAATGGAGAAGTCTCTGGACATTAGTCCTTCTCCTGTTCTACTCGTTGATTGCCAGGTGACCCTCTCTGACATCCAAGCTGGAAAGATAGACAGGTTACCCACTGCTTAAATAATCACTCTCCATGGTAAGTCTCATACTTAAAAGATGTGGTGATTATTACAACAGTCAACATAGAGCAAGGCTGAAAATACTAAGTTTATTATTGATCAAAAGTGAAGCTTTCAACCAATAAATCCACTAGAATACAAGGCAGGCATGTACTTACAGTAGAGTTGGGAGCTGTGAGTCTAGTGATTTACTGTTTAACCAGAGCCCCACACGTCACCTTTCGGGGGGGGGGAAGAGGGAGGGGAAGGGATAGCGGGAGCTAGACTGACCCTGCCTTAACAAGCAGCCGGCAGTCAAACTATCACTTTCAGGGAGGGGGAGAAAAGGCAGGAAAAACGGGAGCTTGACTTACCCTACCTTAACGAGTAGCCGGCAATGAAATTATTGTTAATATATATATATTCCTTCTCTACTCCTATCTATTGAACTTTTCCCTCACACTCCCCCATACCAAGACTTATAGTCAAGGAGTATAAGAAGAATAGGCGAGGAAAAAGTTCTAACATGTGGAAGTCGCGTAAGGCAAGAAATCTTCTACTGTCTGTCACGACTTAACCAGTCAGAGAAATAATTGGATGAACCATTGATATACACAATATGGAACTTAAAAGCCTTGAGTGCCAATGTCCACCTCAAGAGGCGACTGTTGGTTCCCTTAAAAGTTTCTAGGTATATCAAAGGTTTGTGGTCCGTTTCTAAAATGAATTCTTTTCCCAGCAAATAAAATTTAAGTTTGGAGATACCCCACACAAGGGCTAAACATTCCTTTTCTATTGTGGAGTATCTTGTTTCTGCGGGAAGGAGTTTCCGGCTTAGGAAGCATACAGGGAAGGGAGTACCATCATGGTATTGTAGTAACACCGCACCTAAGCCAGTATTGGAGGCATCAGTTCTCAAACAAAATGTTTTATTAATATCTGGAATCTTAAGTATAGGGTCTTTCGAAAAGATACTTTTAATCTCATTAAACTTTTCCCGAGCTACGTCGGAAAGTTCAAGAGGTTCCTTCACAGACTTTTTAAGGAAGTCCGATAAGATGCCTGTAAGCTCAGCAAGATTCGGGATAAACCGAGCATAAAAATTTACAGAACCAAGAAAGCTACGCATGAGTTTCTTGGTTTTGGGGAATTTAAATTCTAATAAAGCTTTGATCTTACTGGGGAGAGGCTGCAGAGAGTTATTAGAAAGTATCACTCCAAGATATCTAATCTTGTTATACCCAAGGAAGCATTTCTTCGGCTTGGCAGTGAGGCCATGTGAGCGTAACCTACGCAAAACTGATGTTAATGTTTGGATATGTTCGCCCCACGTGGATGTCATTACATAAATGTTATTAAAATAAACTGAAACATTTGGCATATTACCCAAGACCTTTCTCATCAGTCTCACGTAGGTAGCACAGGCAGTTACCAAACCGAAGGGCATAGTTCTATACTACATCAGTCCTTGGTGTGTAGGAAAAGCGGTGTACTGCTTAGAAGAAGGATCTAACATTACTTGATGATATGCCTGTGCAATATCAATCTCTGAAAAGAAGGAAGCGTCATAAAATTTGTGTAGATCGCTATCTATTAAGGGCATAGGCTCAGCATCCCACCGAGTTATAGCATTGAGGCCTCTGAAGTCAATAGCAAGTCTATATGAATTATCCTCCTTCTTAACCATGACTACTGATGAACAATATGGGGATACTGAAGGTTCAATGAGGACATTTTAGGCCAAAAATAGGTTTCCCTAATTTTATTTAAAGTTTTACGATGCGAGAAATGTCCGGCCACTGGCAGGTCATGAGCCATTTTAAGAACAGTCTCTCTACATTGACTTGGAACAACTAAGATGGAATAGTCTATCTCATCTGAATTTAATTTGAATACTGACTTGTACAAGATACCTTTTATATATTCAAATTTATATGAAAAGTTTTTCCTTTGGATAACTTGATTTTGTTTAGCGGCATTATGGCAATTCTGAAGAGAAGGGCAATTACGTTGTAAATTGACAAAGGAGTCCTTCGATACATCTAAAGGCTTAAAGTCAGGGAAAATCAAAGGATGGACAGTAGGAGAAGCCTGGTGTTGGTGACACTGTTGTTGAAACCGTAGCCGTTGCTGATGAATCGCCGTGATTATTATCCCGATGACAGGAAAGCAGGTTCTTTACCGCTGCAATGCTGTGGAGTTACGTCCTGCACTTTCATACAGGTGCACAGGTAGTTCAATACAAAATGGAGAAGTCTCTGGACATTAGTCCTTCTCCTGTTCTACTCGTTGATTGCCAGGTGACCCTCTCTTATATTCAGATGAGATAGACTATTCCATCTTAGTTGTTCCAAGTCAATACAGAGAGACTGTTCTTAAAATGGCTCATGACCTGCAAGTGGCCGGACATTTCTCGCATCGTAAAACCTTAAATAAAATTAGGGAAACCTATTTTTGGCCAAAAATGTCCTCAGATGTCACTACCTATTGTAGATCGAGTAAAGTTTGCCAACTGTCATCCTCCAGAGGTACCAGGCGAGTACCTATGGTCAAAATGCCTATCTTTAAGGTACCGTTTGAAAGAGTAGCTATTGACATCGTTGGTCCTTTATCTCCACTTTCATCTGGGGGACATAGATATATATTAACATTAGTTGATTATGCTTAGAGTTTCCCTGAAGCCATTCCCTTAAAGACCATAACTACTACAGAGGTGGCTGAAGCCCTTTTGTCCATCTTCTCCAGAGTGGGCATCACTAGAGAAATTTTGTCTGGCCGTGGGACACAATTCACATCTGACTTAATTAGAGTTTCCCTGAAGCCATTCCCTTAAAGACCATAACTACTACAGAGGTGGCTGAAGCCCTTTTGTCCATCTTCTCCAGAGTGGGCATCACTAGAGAAATTTTGTCTGGCCGTGGGACACAATTCACATCTGACTTAATGCAACATCTATACCAACTTCTGGGAGTGAAGCCTCTCTTCACCACACCCTATCATCCCAGCTGTAATGGGAGGATTGAGCGCCAGCATTCGATTCTCAAGTCCATTTTAAGGAAACTTTGCTCCCTTAAACCTAAGGAGTGGCATCGTTACCTACCCTGTGCTTTGTTTACCATGAGGGAAGTTCCCAGTGACTCTTTGGGGTTTTCACCTTTTGAACTTCTCTATGGTAGACAGGCCAGAGGCCCATTGTCCATCCTTCATGACTTATGGACTAATGAGGAGGTGAGTGCTGAGGTTCAGTCTTCTTACCAGTTTCTCCTTGACCTTAGATCCAAACTTGTCAATGGACCAGTACAAAACCTATTTTGATTCCAAAAGTCAGAGGAGAAGTTTTAAAGTAGGGGATGAAGTTCTGGTACTTTTGCCTATCAAGTCAAATAAATTATTAGTAGCATGGAAAGGTCCATAAAAAGTATTAAAAATTTGTGGGAAAGTTGACTACCTCATAGAAGTCAAGGGGAAACTTAAGCTTTATCATATCAACATCCTTAAGAAATATTACTGAAGAAATTCGGTTAACTGCCTTAATAACTTTGACTTAGTTTTTCCACACGAACTTGATAAGACAACTGAAGAATGTAAAGTGTGTGTAATTGACACCTCTAACTTAGACTATGATGAAGAACTACATGATTTGGTGACTCTTGACCACTCGGGAGCAACCAACATTAATATTAATGAATCTTTGGATGACCATAAGAGACATGAACTACTTCAATGTGTGAGTAACTTTTCAGACGTCTTTACTGATATTCCAGGTGTTACCTCCACGGTAGTCCATAAGATTGACTTAGTGACGGACAATCCTATCAAACGAAAATTATACCCAGTTCCAGTTCACCTTAGGGATGCATTTGCCCGAGAGGTAGACAAATTATTAAAACTAAAGATCATTGAACCTTCAGTATCTGCATATTGCTCACCAGTAGTCATGGTTAATAAGGAGGATAATTCATATAGACTTGCTATTGACTTCAGAGGCCTTAATGCTATAACTCGGTGGGATGCTGAGCCTATGCCCTTAATAGATAGCGATCTACACAAATTTTATGACGCTTCCTTTCTTTCAGAAATTGATATTGCGCAGGCATATCATCAAGTAATGTTAGATCCTTCTTCTAAGCAGTACACCGCTTTTCCTACACACCAATATAGAACTATGCCCTTCGGTTTGGTAACTGCCGGTGCTACCTACGTCAGACTGATGAGAAAGGTCTTGGGTAATATGCCAAATGTTTCAGTTTATTTTGATAACATTTACGTAATGACATCCACTTGGGGCGAGCATATCCAAACATTAACATCAGTTTTACGTAGGTTACGCTCACATGGCCTCACTGCCAAGCCGAAGAAATGCTTCCTTGGGTATAACAAGATTAGATATCTTGGACTGATACTTTCTAAGATAAGATAAGATAAGATTTCGTTCGGATTTTTAACCCCGGAGGGTTAGCCACCCAGGATAACCCAAGAAAGTCAGTGCGTCATCGAGGACTGTCTAACTTATTTCCATTGGGGTCCTTAATCTTGTCCCCCAGGATGCGACCCACACCAGTCGACTAACACCCAGGTACCTATTTGCTGCTAGGTGAACAGGACAACAGGTGTAAGGAAACGTGTCGAATGTTTCCACCCGCCGGGAATCGAACCCGGGCCCTCCGTGTGTGAAGCGGGAGCTTTAGCCACCAGGCCACCGGGCCACTCATAATAACTCTAATAACTCTCTGCAGCCTCTCCCCAGTAAGATCAAAGCTTTATTAGAATTTAAATTCCCCAAAACCAAGAAGCTCATGCGTAGCTTTCTTGGTTCTGTAAATTTTTATGCACGGTTGATCACGAACCTTACTGATCTTACAGGCATCTTATCCGACTTCCTTAAAAAGTCTGTGAAGTAACCTCTTGAACTTTCCGACGTAGCTCGGGTAAAGTTTAATGAGATTAAAAGTATCTTTTTGAAAGACCCTATACTTAAGATTCCAGATATTAATAAAACATTTTGCTTAAGAACTGATGCCTCCAATACTGGCTTAGGTGCGGTGCTACTACAATACCATGATGGTACTCCCTTCCCTGTATGCTTCCTAAGCTGGAAACTCCTTCCTGCAGAAACAAGATACTCCACAATAGAAAAGGAATGTTTAGCCCTTGTGTGGGGTATCTCCAAACTTAAATTTTATTTGCTGGGAAAAGAATTCATTTTAGAAACAGACCACAAACCTTTGATATACCTAGAAACTTTTAAGGGAACCAAGAGTCGCCTCTTGAGGTGGACCTTGGCACTCCAGGCTTTTAAGTTCCATATTGTGTATATCAATGGTTCATCCAATTATTTCTCTGACTGGTTAAGTCGTGACAGTCAGTAGAAGATTTGTTGCCTTAAGCGACTTCCGTATGTTAGAACTTTTTCCTCGCTTATTCTTCTTATACTCCTTGACTATAAGTCTTGGTATGGGGGAGTGTGAGGGAAAAGTTCAATAGATAGGAGTAGCGATATAGTAACAATAGTTTCATTGCCGGCTACTTGTTAAAATAGGGTAAGGCCAGCTCCCGCTATCCACCCCCCTTTTTCCCCCTCCCCGAAAGTGATAGTTTGCTTGCCAGCTACTTGTTAAGGTAAGGCAAGTCTAGCTCCCGCTTTCCCTTCCCGTCCTTCTTCCCCCCCCCCGAAAGGTGACGTGTGGGGCTCCGGTCCAAACAGTAATCACTAGACTCACAGCTCCCAGCACTACTGTAAGTACATGCCTGCCTTGTATTCTAGTGGATTTATTGGTTGAAAGCTTCACTTTTGACCAATAATGAACTTAGTCCTTTCAGTCTTGCTCTAAGTTGACTGTTGTAATAATCACCACATCTTTTTGGTATTGTACTTATCATGGAGAGTGATTTCTTAAGCTGTGGGTAACCTGTCTATCTTTCCAGCTTGGATGACAGAGAGGGTCACCTGCCAACCAACGAGTAGAATTGAAGGAGACGGACTAACGTTCTGAGATGTCCCGAATTTTGATCCACTTACCTGTTTGTGTATGCAAGTAGCAGGATATAACCCCTCATCATTGCAGTGGAGAAAACCTGCTTTCCTGTCATCTGGAAGGATTATTGAAAGCTAGAAAATACGTGAAGAACGAGCCGGTGGGTTGTCATCAACACCTGCAACCCCCCCATCATCAGCAACGGCTACGATTTCAACAACACGCAGTGTCACCAACACCAGACACCCACATTTTATATACATTTATATTAGTGTTGAATTCAGTTATCATTTATATTTTTTATTTTTCATTTTCTTTAATGTAGGATTAATAGTTCATATTTAAGTGCTTTATATTTTCTAAATAATAAAGTGTTTATGTTTGTCAGTTTTTATTCTTTTTCTGTACATTAATTTTCCTGAGGAGGAGCCAGCCTTAGTAATACTGACTGAAGTTGTTACAGGGCTGAGTAAGCCTTCAAAATAAACAAAGTTTTCCAGTGGGCAACGGTAAACAATATGATGCTCAATGAGGACAAATTCCAACTGCTCCATTATGGAAAACTGGAGGAGATAATAACCAGAACAGAGTATACTACAGACTCTGACTCTGGGAGAAGTAATGTCTGAGGATCTCACTTTCAAGGATCACAACAGTGCCACGATCGCACGTGCAAAGAAAATGAGAGGATGGACAATGAGAACGTTCCAAACGAGAGATGCCTAGCCAATGATGATCCTTTTCAAATCACTTGTTCTCTCTTGGCTTGAATACTGCTGTACATTAACATCTCCATTCAAAGCAGGTGAAATCGCAGATCTAGAGAGTGTACATAGATCCTTTACTGCACGTATAAGTTCTGTCAAGCACCTTAACTACTGGGAACACTTGGAAGCACTTGACTTGTACTCTTTGGAATGCAGGAGGGAGAGATACATCATAATCTACACTTAGAAAATCTTGGAAGGAATGGTCCCAAATCTGCACACAGAAATCGCTCCCTACGAAAGTAAAAGACTGGACAGGCGATGCAAAATTCCCCCAATTAAAAGTAGGGGCGCCATTGGTTTACCTGGAGTTTACCTGGAGAGAGTTTCGGGGGTCAACGCCCCCGCGGCCCGGTCTGTGACCAGGCCTCCTGGTGGATCAGCGCCTGATCAACCAGGCAGTTGCTGCTGGCTGCACGTAAACCAACGTACGAGCCACAACCCGGCTGATCAGGAACTGACTTTAGGTGCTTGTCCAGTGCCAGCTTGACTAAGGGAAAACACCATAAGTGTCCGGGGCCCAAGACTGTCCAACAGCTGCCTTCAAGAGAGAGCTGGACAGATACCTAAAGTCAGTGCCGGATCAGCCGGGCTGTGGCTCGTACGTTGGATTGCGTGCCGCCAGCAGTAACAGCCTAGTTGATCAGGCCCTGATCCATCGGGATGCCTGGTCATGGACCGGGACGCGGGGGCGTTGATCCCCAGAATAACCTCCAGGTAACCAGGTATAAGAATTGTTGCGTTGTAATAACTGTAGCGTTAATATAACAATTGTTGCGTTAAAAATAACAATTATTACGTTATAATAATTGCTTTATAATAACAATTGTTGTGTTATAATAATTTTAATTTTTTAACAAAATATGATAATATAAAATTTGAATAATAATATATAATTAATAATAAATAATGTTAATTCTATAATTATCAAACTTAAGTGAAAATTGTTATTACCACAGATGTTAGTGATCATTATATCAGTTATTACCACAGATGTTAGTGATCATTATATCAGTTATTACCACAGATGTTAGTGATCATTATATCAGTTATTACCACAGATGTTAGTCATCATTATATCAGTTATTACCACAGATGTTAGTCATCATTATATCAGTTATTACCACAGATGTTAGTGATCATTATATCAGTTATTACCACAGATGTTAGTGATCATTATATCAGTTATTACCACAGATGTTAGTGATCATTATATCAGTTATTACCACAGATGTTAGTCATCATTATATCAGTTATTACCACAGATGTTAGTGATCATTATATCAGTTATTACCACAGATGTTAGTCATCATTATATCAGTTATTACCACAGATGTTAGTGATCATTATATCAGTTATTACCACAGATGTTAGTGATCATTATATCAGTTATTACCACAGATGTTAGTCATCATTATATCAGTTATTACCACAGATGTTAGTGATCATTATATCAGTTATTACCACAGATGTTAGTGATCATTACATCGCTTATTGCGCCAGGAAAGTCAACAGGGAACGGATAGGCCTAAACAAGACAATATAAATATCAACTATAAACCAGAGTGAAGAAATACTATTAATAAGCTTCACAATTGTGACTGCAATAAGTTGCCCAGACGTAAATGATGTCTGGAAAACATTCTGAACTATGTTCACTGACATCATTGATAATATTGTACCAGTTTAAGAACTGTTCACTGACATCATTGATAATATTGTACCAGTTTAAGAACTATGTTCACTGACATCATTGATAATATTGTACCAGTTTAAGAACTATGTTCACTGACATCATTGATAATATTGTACCAGTTTAAGAACTGTTCACTGACATCATTGATAATATTGTACCAGTTTAAGAACTATGTTCACTGACATTATTGATAATATTGTACCAGTTTAAGAACTGTTCACTGACATCATTGATAATATTGTACTAGTTTAAGAACTGTTCACTGACATCATTGATAATATTGTACCAGTTTAAGAACTATGTTCACTGACATTATTGATAATATTGTACCAGTTTAAGAACTGTTCACTGACATCATTGATAATATTGTACCAGTTTAAGAACTATGTTCACTGACATCATTGATAATATTGTACCAGTTAAAGAACTATATTCACTGACATCATTAATAATATTGCACCAGTTAAAGAACATAGGATTAAAAGAAGAACTGAACTCTGAATAACTGATGAGATATTAGATAATATCAAGTTAAGGGATCAGTTGCTAGAAAGATATAGAACAAAGAGAGAATGTTGCTGCGCTAAATGAGTTTCATAGTGTGAGTACCAGAGTGCAGAGACTTATAAAAGTACCCAAGACAAAGTACTAGTGCTCAAAAATCGATGAATACAAGAATAACCCCAGAAAACTCTGGCAAGAACTAATAGAACTGAGGTATAGCCATAAACCCGTAGGTAGATCTAACTGTTGCATCAAAATTAGAAAGTTAACTGTTGGTTGCATGAAATACCTTCAACACAGAGTCCAATAAGTTTAAACCTTATTGCAGTTATAAAGAAGTCACCCTATACAGTTGCCAACTAGTAAGTACCTACCTATCTGGAGAATATTTCGGGGAGTAACGCCCCCGCGGCCACGACCAGGACTCCTGGTGGTTCAGGGCTTGATCATCTAGGCTGTTACAGGCTGGTTGATCCAGCAATGACTTTAGGTATCTGTCCAGCTATATCTTGAAGACAACCAGGGGTCAAATGGTAATTCCCCTTATGCGTGGTGAGAGGCTGTTGAACAGTCTTGGGCCCGGGACACTTACTGTGTTTTTCTCTTAGTGTACAAATGATGCTCCTAATTTTCATTTAGCTTATGTTGCATCGCCTCTCAAGTCTTTTGCTATCGTAGGGAGTGATTTCTGTATACAGATTAGGGACCAGTCTCTCTAGATTTTCCAGGTGTAAATTATGATGTGTCTCCCTCGCCTGCGCTCCAGTGAGTACAAGTCAAGTGCTTCCAAGCATTCCCGGTAGTTAAGGTATTTGATGGAACTGATATGTGCAGTAAAGGTTATTTGTACCTTCTCTAGATCTTCGATTTCACCTGCCATGAATGGGGATGTTAATGTACAGCAGTTGATAAATTAGACACCATTCATCTACAAATGTACAGTAGTATTCCAGTCTAGAGAGAACAAGTGATTGAAAATGGATGATCACTGGTTTAGCATCTCTTGTCTTGAATGTTCTTATTATCCATCCTATGAATTTCCTCGCAGGTGTGATAATAGTATTGTTGTGGTCCTTGAAGGTGAGATCCTCAGACATTACCACTCTCAGTGGTACTGTGATTAGAGTTTGTAGTATACTCAGTTCTAGTTATTATTTCCTTCAGTTTTCCATAACGGAGTAGTTGGAATTTGTCTCCATTAAACATCATATTGTTCTCCATTGCCTATTCGAGAGCTTTGTAAATATCTTCTTGGAGATTTAAAGTGTCCTCAATGTATGAGGATACGGCAGATCCTAGTATCGTCTGCAAAGGGTGATACGATGCTCTGGGTTACATTTCTGTCTATGTATGATGTGAAGATGAGGAACAGGATAGGGGCGAGTACTGTGCCTTGTGGAACAGAGCTCTTCGCTACGGCAGCTTGAAATTTAATTCTGTTTACCATTACTTTTTGTGTTCTGCCAACTTTTCCAATTTCTCTATTACACTATTATTGCACATGTCACAGGTTTTTGCAAAATCTGTGTATATTACATCTGTATTCTGTTTGTTTTCCAGTGCATCCAAGACCATATCATAGTAATCCAGTAGTTGCGAGAAGCAGGAGCGACCTGCTCTGATCCCGTGTTGCCCAGGATTGTGCAATTCTTGGGAATCCATGTGATTTGCAGTCCTGCTTCTTTGAACTCTTTCAAGTACTTTTATGATGTGGGACGTTAGAACTATTGGTCTATAGTTCTTAGCTATTCCTTTGGTGCCAACTTCATGAAGTGGGGTTATATCTGTTTGAAGTGCCGCAGCTTTGACCCCAGTCCCACCTTAGGGTGGACAAAGCACCAGACGATGCCATATTGTCTGTTCCCTCAAGTAGAGACTCGGAGTGGACAAAGGTATGAGAATATAGAGAACAAATAACAAGGGAAAATTACTAGAATATGAGAGAATAGAAGGCAGTGCTCTATTCTCTTGGAAGTATGCTGCCACCACCTGCTCTTTTAATAATGGGAGAGATAAAAGCAGCCATAGTCATAGGAGAAGGGAGGAAAACATGGAGTTTGGGTTAGAGCAGGAGAAACCGCAGTGTCAAATAATACAGGATAGTTATAACAAGATAGTGGTCCTAATAAGTACTGGCTCTTAGGGTAGCTTGACCTGAAACTTTAGCAGTAGGCACCTTATCAGGGGCTTGACTCTCCCAAAAAAATTATGTCACTACTATGTTGCTCAATTTAACCTCTGAAAACAAATGGACCTAATATACATGGCTCAAAGGGGAAAGTAAAACATACTCAGATAAAAACATTTACAATTTAATAAACACATTACAAGGAATCTGAATTTGTTAGCACCCAAGAAAAAAATTACTAGCAGCAAATACCTAACATTACAGCAGCACCAGCTGACTGATATTAGCAATACCTCCGCACATAGTTGCCAAGGAACTCCATTGTTTACCATGCTGTCTGGGGTTACCTTCCTTGTTATAAATACCTTGATACTTTCCTTCTTCAGGCTGCTACTGAGATCTTTCTTAATCCCAGAATACCAACCAAGACTGATCCTCCAGGGCAAAGGTTTTCATGGGCTATAGAAAAGTATCTACTTTCCTCAGTATCTCTCCAGCAATCAATACCTTTCAAGTTTTGTAGGCATGTCTTGGGAGGAGGGTAGGCCTGGTTGCTGCTAAAACCTATAAGAATATTTTTCTGGTTTAGTCAGAAAACACAAACAAGAATTTCTACCAAAAAAATCTTACAAAGAAATAAGAGAGAAACAAAATCAACAAGACAAAACTTCACATTCATCACAACAATAAAAATGGCATATTAAAAATAATTCATTTATAAGACACAAAAGATTACACACAAAAAAGACATTAGCTGAAATACAGTAAACAAACAATATAACACAATCATAAGGAACAAACTTGGTTAAGTTACTTGTTACAGACAAACTACAGAAAATAAACATAACTAAACATAGATAGTAGATGTTTAATAACAGATTAATACCATACAAGATAAATAGTATTATTAGTGTAGATCAGAGGTTAAGAAAAATGTTTACCAGAGAAAGTCTTACTCTACATCTCTGAAAACTAACAGTAAATATCAGTAAAATATTATAAGGAAAATAAATTTAAAAAGAGTTAGACATAGTCACTTGGGTCATAATTAACAACATTTACACCTTAAATTATCAATATTCTTACAATTTACCCTAATAGTACAATATACAGTATCATTTAAACTATAATAACCCAGCCTAGGGTAGCATGATGCCAGCCGGAGGCTGTCCAGCCCAGTGACTATAACACACAGCCTGGAGGCTGTCCCACCCAGTGGCTATAACACACAGACTGGAGGCTGTCCAGCCCAGTGGTTATAACACACAGACTGGAGGTTGTCCAGCCCAGTGGCTATAACACACAGACAGGAGGCTGTCCAGCCCAGTGGCTATAACACACAGACAGGAGGCTGTCCAGCCCAGTGGCTATAACACACAGACAGGAGGCTGTCCAGCCCAGTGGCTATAACACACAGACTGGAGGCTGTCCAGCCCAGTGGCTATAACACACAGACTGGAGGCTGTCCAGCCCAGTGGCTATAACACACAGACTGGAGGCTGTCCAGCCCAGTGGCTATAACACACAGACTGGAGGCTGTCCAGCCCAGTGGCTATAACACACAGACAGGAGGCTGTCCAGCCCAGTGGCTATAACACACAGACAGGAGGCTGTCCAGCCCAGTGGCTATAACACACAGACTGGAGGCTGTCCAGCCCAGTGGCTATAACACACAGACTGGAGGCTGTCCAGCCCAGTGGCTATAACACACAGACTGGAGGCTGTCCAGCCCAGTGGCTATAACACACAGACTGGAGGCTGTCCAACCCAGTGGCTATAACACACAGACAGGAGGCTGTCCAGCCCAGTGGCTATAACACACAGACAGGAGGCTGTCCAGCCCAGTGGCTATAACACACAGACTGGAGGCTGTCCAGCCCAGTGGCTATAACACACAGACTGGAGGCTGTCCAGCCCAGTGGCTATAACACACAGACTGGAGGCTGTCCAGCCCAGTGGCTATAACACACAGACTGGAGGCTGTCCAGCCCAGTGGCTATAACACACAGACTGGAGGCTGTCCAGCCCAGTGGCTATAACACACAGACTGGAGGCTGTCCAGCCCAGTGGCTATAACACACAGACTGGAGGCTGTCCCACCCAGTGGCTATAACACACAGACTGGAGGCTGTCCAGCCCAGTGGCTATAACACACAGACTGGAGGCTGTCCCACCCAGTGGCTATAACACACAGACTGGAGGCTGTCCAGCCCAGTGGCTATAACACACAGACTGGAGGCTGTCCAGCCCAGTGGCTATAACACACAGACTGGAGGCTGTCCAGCCCAGTGGCTATAACACACAGACTGGAGGCTGTCCAGCCCAGTGGCTATAACACACAGACTGGAGGCTGTCCAGCCCAGTGGCTATAACACACAGACTGGAGGCTGTCCCACCCAGTGGCTATAACACACAGACTGGAGGCTGTCCAGCCCAGTGGCTATAACACACAGACTGGAGGCTGTCCAGCCCAGTGGCTATAACACACAGACTGGAGGCTGTCCCACCCAGTGGCTATAACACACAGACTGGAGGCTGTCCAGCCCAGTGGCTATAACACAAAGACTGGAGGCTGTCCAGCCCAGTGGCTATAACACACAGACTGGAGGCTGTCCAGCCCAGTGGCTATAACACACAGACTGGAGGGTGTCCCACCCAGTGGCTATAACACACAGACTGGAGGCTGTCCAGCCCAGTGGCTATAACACACAGACTGGAGGTTGTATAGCCCAGTGGCTATAACACAGACTGGAGACTGTCCCACCCAGTGGCTATAACACACAGACTGGAGGCTGTCCCACCCAGTGGCTATAACACACAGACTGGAGGCTGTCCCACCCAGTGGCTATAACACACAGACTGGAGGCTGTCCCACCCAGTGGCTATAACACACAGACTGGAGACTGTTCCACCCAGTGGCTATAACACACAGACTGGAGGCTGTCCCAACCAATGGCTATAACACACAGACTGGAGGCTGTCCAGCCCAGTGGCTATAACACACAGACTGGAGGCTGTCAAACACAGTGGCTATAACACACAGACTAGAGGCTGTCCTGCCCAGTGGCTATAACACACAGGCTGGAGGCTGTCCCACCCAGTGGCAATAACACACAGACTTAACACAAGGTATGAAATCACTTGTTACCAGCAGATAGGTGTACATGAACAGTCAAAAAAAAACTGCCTAAGGCTGACAAGAGACTGGAGTGGAGGCTAGTTTTCCCTGGTGTTTCCCTCCATTGTTTTGAACCTAACTGTCACTGGTGTATGTAAGTTCTTCACAACAAAGGAGATCAACTCACCTCTACAAACCTTATTTCTACTCAGACTAATTATTACACAGAATTCTAATATTTTTGTATTCTCATCAATGTTTTTTGAGAACCTGGAACATCTACAGCCAAGAATTCATACATGAAGTATTATTGAAGATTTATGAAACAGCTAATGATCTAAAATACCCAAAACACTTAATTGGAAAAATCTTTAAAATTGCTAGAAATACTTTTTACAATTTAAAAAAAAAAAAAAATCAACAAACCTTATTAAACTAAAAAATATGTTAGTTCTCCCTTACCTTGAAAACCTGACACACGACCTGTCCCAATGACCTGACACACGACCTGTCCCAATGGTCTGATACACGACCTGCCACACTGAGTGTGGTTCTCCCTTACCTTGACAACCTGACACACGACCTGTCGCACTGAGTGCTGGTTCTTCCTTACCTTGACAACCTGACACACGACCTGTCCCACTGAGTGTTGGTTCTTCCTTACCTTGACATCCTGACACACGACCTGTCCCACTGAGTGTTGGTTCTTCCTTACCTTGACAACCTGACACACGACCTGTCGCACTGAGTGCTGGTTCTTCCTTACCTTGACAACCTGACACACGACCTGTCCCACTAAGTGTTGGTTCTTCCTTACCTTGACAACCTGACACACGACCTGTTTCAATGAGTGTTGGTTCTCCCTTACCTTGACAACCTGACACACATCCTGTCCCACTGAGTGTTGGTTCTCTCTTAGATTGACAACCTGACACATGACCTGTCCCACGGAATGTTGGTTCTCCCTTACCTTGACAACCTGACACACGTCCTGTCCCACGGACAGTTGGTTCTCCCTTACCTTGACAACCTGACACACGAGCTGTCCCACGGAATGTTGGTTCTCCATTACCTTGACAACCTGACACACGACCTGTCCCACTGAGTGTTGGTTCTCCCTTACCTTGACAACCTGACACCCGACCTGTCCCACTCAGTGTTTGTTCTCCCTATGCCTTGACAACCTGACACACGACCTGTCACAATGAGTGTTGGTTCTTCCTTACCATGACAACCTGACACACGACCTGTCCCACTGAGTGTTGGTTCTCCCTTACCTTGACAACCTGACACACGACCTGTCCCACTGAGTGTTGGTTCTCCCTTACCTTGACAACCTGAAACACGTCCTGTCCCAATGAGTGTTGGTTCTCCATTACCTTGAGAACCTGACACACGACCTGTCCCACTGAGTGTTGGTTCTCCCTTACCTTGACAACCTGACACACGACCTGTCCCAATGAGTGTTGGTTCTCCCTTACATTGACAACCTGACACACGACCTGTCCCACTGAGTGTTGATTCTCTCTTACCTTGACAACCTGACACACGACCTGTCCCACTGAGAGTTGGTTCTCCCTTACCTTGACAACCTGCCTCATGTCCTGTCCCACGGAGAGTTGGTTATCCCTTACCTTGACAACCTGACACACGACCTGTCTCACTGAGTGTTGGTTCTCCCTTACCTTGACAACCTGACTCACGAGCTGTCCCACGGAATGTTGGTTCTCCCTTACCTTGAAAACCTGACACACGTCCTGTCCCAATGAGTGTTGGTTCTCCCTTACCTTGACAACCTGACACACGACCCGTCCCACTGAGTGTTGGTTCTCACTTACCTTGACAACCTGACACACAGCCTGTCCCAATGAGTGTTGGTTCTCCCTTACCTTGACAACCTGACACACGACCTGTCCCACTGAGTGTTGGTTCTCACTTACCTTTACAACCTGACACACGACCTGTCCCACTGAGTGTTGGTTCTCCCTTACCTTGAAAACCTGACACACGACCTGTCCTACTGAGCGTTGGTTCTCCCTTACCTTGACAACCTGACACACGACCTGTCACACTGAGTGTTGGTTCTCCCTTACCATGACAACCTGACACACGTCCTGTCCCACTGAGTGTTGGTTCTCCCTTACCTTGACAACCTAACACAAGACTTGTCCCACTGAGTGTTGTTCTCCCTTACCTTGAAAACCTGACACACGACCTATCCCACTGAGTGTTGGTTCTCCCTTACCTTGACAACCTGACACACGACCTGTCCCAATGAGTGTTGGTTCTCCCTTACCTTGACAACCTGACACACGACCTGTCCCACTGAGTGTTGATTCGCCCTTACCTTGACAACCTGACACACGACCTGTCCTACTGAGTGTTAGTTCTCCCTTACCTTGACAACCTGACACACGACCTGTCCCACTGAGTGTTGGTTCTCCCTTACCTTGACAACCTGACACACGACCTGTCCCAATGAGTGTTGGTTCTCCCTTACCTTGACAACCTGACACACGACCTGTCCCACTGAGCGTTGGTTCTCCCTTACCTTGACAACCTGACACACGACCTGTCCCACTGAGTGTTGGTTCTCCCTTACCTTGACATCCTGACACACGACCTGTCCCACTGAGTGTTGGTTCTCCCTTTCCTTGACAACCTGACACACGACCTGTCCCAATGAGTGTTGGTTCTCCCTTACCTTGACAACCTGGCACACGACCTGTCCCAGTGAGTGTTGGTTCTCCCTTACCTTGACAACCTGACACACGACCTGTCCCACTGAGTGTTGGTTCTCTCTTACCTTGACAACCTGACACACGACCTGTCCCACTGAGTGTTGGTTCTCCCTTACCTTGACAACCTGACACACGACCTGTCCCACTGAGTGTTGGTTCTCCCTTACCTTGACAACCTGACACACGACCTGTCCCACTGAGTGTTGGTTCTCCCTTACCTTGACAACCTGACACAAGACCTGTCCCACTGAGTGTTGGTTCTCCCTTACCTTGACAACCTGACACACGACCTTTCCCAGTGAGTGTTGGTTCTCCCTTACCTTGACAACCTGACACACGACCTGTCCCAGTGAGTGTTGGTTCTCCCTTACCTTGACAACCTGACACACGACCTGTCCCACTGAGTGTTGGTTCTCCCTTACCTTGACAACCTGACACACGACCTGTCCCACTGAGTGTTGGTTCTCCCTTACCTTGACAACCTGACACACGACCTGTCCCACTGAGTGTTGGTTCTCCCTTACCTTGACAACCTGACACAAGACCTGTCCCACTGAGTGTTGGTTCTCCCTTACCTTGACAACCTGACACACGACCTGTCCCACTGAGTGTTGGTTCTCCCTTACCTTGACAACCTGACACACGACCTGTCCCACTGAGTGTTGGTTCTCCCTTACCTTGACAACCTGACACACGACCTGTCCCACTGAGTGTTGGTTCTCCCTTACCTTGACAACCTGACACACGACCTGTCCCACTGAGTGTTGGTTCTCCCTTACCTTGACAACCTGACACAAGACCTGTCCCACTGAGTGTTGGTTCTCCCTTACCTTGACAACCTGACACAAGACCTGCCCCACTGAGCGTAGGAGTGTAGACAAGATGTGGACAGGACAAGTGTCAAGTCAAATTTTCACGAGTAAAATGTCAAGCAGAAGCTAAGTTCCTTGCAAGTTGTAGTTATTATTAATACATCTAACTGATATAACTCTGAACTAATATCAGTGTTAAAATTTGAACTATTTTTGAGGAAAACTTATTTAATTATATTTGGATCTGCTAGAAACAACTTTCTCAGACAACAGTTGTATAGTAAATATTTCTTGGATCTGCTAGAAACAACTTTCTCAGACTTAGGAATATCAGTTGTATAGTAAATATTTCTTGGATCTGCTAGAAACAACTTTCTCAGACTTAGGAATATCTGTTGTATACTAAATATTTCTTGGATCTGCTAGAAACAACTTTCTCAGACTTAGGAATATCAGTTGTATACTAAATATTTCTTGGATCTGCTAGAAACAACTTTCTCAGACTTAGGAATATCTGTTGTATACTAAATATTTCTTGGATCTGCTAGAAACAACTTTCTCAGACTTAGGAATATCTGTTGTATACTAAATATTTCTCACATAAATAAACTGATCATTAAATTCTTGTCTGGTTACACTCTTATATTTATTTTGTTGTATACTTAGTTCAAGGTTTTTTCTAGTTTAACTTTAATACACTTTATTGATTTTTCTGGAGTTTACCTGGAGAAAGTTCCGGGGGTCAACGCCCCCGCGGTCCGGTCTGTGACCAGGCCTCATGGTGAATCAGGGTCTGATCAACCAGGCTGTTACTGCTGGCTGCACGCAATCCAATGTACGAACCACAGCCTGGCTAGTCAGGTACCGACTTTAGGTGCTTGTCCAGTGCCAGCTTGAAGACTGCCAGGGATCTGTTGGTAATCCCCCTTATGTATGCTGGGAGGCAGTTGAAAAGTCTTGGGCTCCTGGCATTTAATGTTTTGTCTCTTAACGTGCTAGTGACACCCGTACTTTTCATTGGGGGGGATGTTGCATCGTCTGCCGAGTCTTTTACTTTCGTAAAGAGTGATTTTCGTTTGCAAGTTCGTTACTAGTCCCTCTAGGATTTTCCAGGTGTATATAATAATGTATCTCTCCCGCCTGCGTTCCAGGGAATACAGGTTTAGGAACCACAAGTGCTCCGAGTAATTGAGGTGTTTTATCTCCATTATGCGCGCCGTGAAGGTTCTCTGTACATTTTCTAGGTCAGCAATTTCACCTGCCTTGAAAGGTGCTGTTGGTGTGCAGCAATATTCCAGCCTAGATAGAACAAGTGACCTGAAGAGTGTCATCATGGACTTGGCATCCCTAGTTTTGAAGGTTCTCATTATCCATCCTGTCATTTTTCTAGCAGATGCGATTGATACAATGTTATGGTCCTTGAAGGTGAGATCCTCCGACATGACCACTCCCAGGTGTTTGACGTTGGTTTTTCGCTCTATTGTGTGGTCGGAATTTGTATGCTCTGATGAAGTTTTAATTTCCTCTCGTTTACCATATCTGAGTAATTGAAATTTCTCATCGTTGAATATCATATTGTTTCCTGCAGCCCATTGAAAGATTTGGTTGATGTCTGCCTGGAGCCTTGCAGTGTCTGCAATAGAAGATACTGTCATGCAGATTCGGGTGTCATCCGCAAAGGAAGACCGGGCACTGTGGCTTATATCCCTGTCTATGTCTGATATGAGGTTGAGGAACAAGATGGGCGTGAGTACTGTGCCTTGTGGAACAGAGCTTTTCACCGTAGTTGTCTCAGACTTTACTCTGTTGACTACTACTCTTTGTGTTCTATTTGTCAGGAATTATAGATCCATCTACCAACTTTTCCTGTTACTCCTTTGGAACGCATTTTGTGCTCTATTACGCCATGATCACACTTGTCAAAGGCTTTTGCAAAATCTGTGTATATTGCATCTGCATTCTTATTGTCTTCTAGTGCATCTAGGACCTTGTCGTAGTGATCCAGTAGTTGGGACAGTAGGGGCCCAATACTGGATGTTGTTCTCGACTTTGATTTGGCATGAGAAAAGAAATACTTTGGGTTTCTTTCAATTTCATTTATGGCTTTTAGTTCTTCCCGCAGTTCCTGACTCCTGTACGATTCCTTTAGCCTTAGTTTGATGTTTGCTATTTCTCTGACCAGTGTCTCCCTACGCACTGCAGATATATTGGCCTCTTTTAGCTGCTCCGTTCTTCTTTTTTTCGCCTGTAATGGGAGAGCCTGTCTCTTTCTATTTTACATCTACTCCTCCTTGTTCTTAAAGAAATATGCCTTGAGCATACATCAAGTGCAACGGAATTAATCTGTTCTAGGCATAAGTCGGGGGTCAGTGTTGCTTAGGCTTTCTTCCCAGCTTATGTAATTTAAGACTTGGTTTACTTGGCCCCACTTTATGTTCTTATTGAAGTTGAATTTGGTGAAGGCTCCCTCTTGATTGATCACATTTTGTATGTCTGGGGCTCCTCGCATACATGTCAGAACCTCGATTATATTTTGATCTTAGTATATTGTTTTTGATGTGGTGACATTTCGTATCAGATCATCATTGTTAGTGAAGATCAGGTCCAGTGTATTCTCCAATCTTGTAGGCTCTATTATTTGCTGGTTTAAAGTGAATTTTTGTGCAGAGATTTAAAAGCTTGTGTGAGTGTGAGTTTTCATCAGAGCTGCCTCCTGGTGTTGTTACTGCAACAATATTATTTGCTATATTCTCCATTTTAGGTACCTTAAGTTGAAATCCCCCAGGAGCAAGAAGTTGGGTGCAGGAGCTGGAAGATTTTCCAGACAGTGGTCAATTTTCAACAGCTGTTCCTGGGACATTGCATCCGGAGGCTTGTAGACTACTACAATGACCAGATTTTGGTTCTCGTCTTTACTGCTAAAACTTTAACTACATCATTTGAGGCATTTAGCAGTTCTGAGCAAATAAGTGACTGCGATTTACAGGACAAATCCTACCCCACTTTTTGCCTGTTCACTCTGTCACATCTGTATAGGTTGTAACCTGGGATCAACATTTCGTTGTCCAAGTGATCCTTTATGTGGGTCTCAGTGAAAGCCGCGAACATTGCATTTGCCTCTGCAAGCAGTCCACGGATGAAAGGTATTTTGTTGTTTGTTGCTGGCTTTAGACCCTGTATATTTGCAAAGAAGAATGTCATCGGATTGTTGGTATTGATAGTGTGGGGGGGACTTTTTTTCCTGGCTCTAATATCTGTATCTGTTGGTTTGGAGTGGAGGCCATTGATTCCACTCCAGAAATGACTGGATTTAGTGTACGATTTCTGCCATTTCTTGCCAGTTTTTTTCGTTCCTGGCACTAAGAAACCTCTCTCTTTTGAGTGGCTGTGACTACCGTTTAGATGGTATGCCTGGCAATTTAAGTTATAGCACAGTCTTTCCTGTGCTGAAGAGGTACACAGTTCAGGGTGAAAAAGCTTACAGGAAGGGAGTTTGCATTTTCCTCTTGTCATAATAATTTTTTTTTTTTAATAATTTTTTTTACAGTATTAATATTTTTAAATATAATTTTGATTTTAAGATTCTTAATTAGAGAAAGCATATCAAAAAGGTGTGTGTGTGTGTGGTCACCTAGTTGTACTCACCTAGTTAAATTTGCAGGGGTCGAGCCCTAGCTCCTGGCCCCGCCTCTTCACTGGTCGTGTGTGTGTTGTGTGTGAATGTGTGTATGTGTGTGTGTGTGTGTGTGTGTGTGTGTGTGTGTGTGTGTGTGTGTGTGTACTCACCTAATTGTACTCACCTAATTGTGGTTGCAGGGGTCGAGACTCAGCTCCTGGCCCCGCCTCTTCACTGATCGCTACTGGATCCTCTCTCTCTCTGCTTTCTGAGCTTTGTCATACCTCTTCTTAAAACTATGTATGGTTCCTGCCTCCACTACTTCACTTGCTAGGCTATTCCACTTGCTGACAACTCTATGACTGAAGAAATACTTCCTAACGTCCCTGTGACTCGTCTGAGTCTTCAGCTTCCAGTTGTGACCCCTTGTCCCTGTGTCCCCTCTCTGGAACATCCTATCTCTGTCCACCTTGTCTATTCCCCGCAGTATCTTGTATGTCGTTATCATGTCTCCCCTGACCCTTCTGTCCTCCAGTGTCGTCAGTCCGATTTCCCTTAACCTTTCCTCGTACGACATTCCCTTGAGCTCTGGGACTAGCCTTGTTGCAAACCTTTGTACTTTCTCTAACTTCTTGACGTGCTTGACCAGGTGTGGGTTCCAGACTGGTGCTGCATACTCCAGTATGGGCCTAACATACACAGTGTACAGTGTCTTGAACGATTCCTTATTAAGGTATCGGAACGCTATTCTCAGGTTTGCCAGGCGCCCGTATGCTGCAGCGGTTATTTGGTTGATGTGTGCCTCCGGTGATGTGCTCGGTGTTATGGTCACCACAAGGTCTTTCTCCCTGAGTGAGGTCTGTAGTCTTTGTCCACCTAGCCTATACTCTGTCTGCGGTCTTCTTTGCCCCTCCCCAATCTTCATGACTTTGCATTTCGCTGGATTGAATTCGAGAAGCCAGTTGCTGGACCACATGTCCAGCCTGTCCAGGTCTCTTTGCAGTCCTGCCTCATCCTCGTCCGATTTAATTCTTCTCATCAACTTCACGTCATCTGCGAACAGGGACACTTCAGAGTCTATTCCTTCCATCATGTCGTTCACATATATCAAAAATAGCACTGGTCCTAGAACTGACCCCTGTGGGACCCCGCTCATAACAGGCGCCCACTGTGATACCTCTTCACGTACCATGACTCGTTGCTGCCTCCCTGTCAGGTATTCCCTTATCCATTGCAGTGCCCTCCCTTTTACGTGCGCCTGATCCTCCAGCTTCTGCACTAATCTCTTGTGGGGAACTGTGTCAAAGGCCTTCCTGCAGTCTAGGAAATCGCAATCTACCCACCCCTCTCTCTCGTGTCTTACTTCTGTTACCTTGTCATAAAACTCCAGGAGGTTTGTGATACAAGATTTGCCTTCCATGAACCCGTGCTGGTTTTCATTTATAATCTTGTTCCTTTCCAGGTGTTCGACCACTCTCCTCCTGATAATCTTCTCCATGACTTTGCACACAATACATGTCAGAGACACAGGTCTGTAGTTTAGTGCCTCGTTTCTGTTTCCTTTCTTAAATATGGGGACTACATTAGCTGTCTTCCATTTCTCAGGTAGTTGCCCAGTTTCAAGGGATGTGTTGAAGATTGTGGTTAGAGGCACGCACAGCATCTCTGCTCCTTCTCTAAGGACCCATGGGGAGATGTTGTCCGGTCCCATCGCCTTTGAGGTGTCAAGGTCACTTAAGAGCTTCTTCACCTCCTCCTCAGTTGTTCGTATGTCATCCAACACTTGTTGGTATATTCCCTCTTGATGTTCCCTTCTGTGCTGTCTTCCCACAGCCCTTCCTGTCTCTACTGTAAAAACTTCCTTAAATCTCCTGTTCAGCTCCTCACATACAACCTGATCATTTCTTGTGAGTTCTCCACCTTCTGTCCTTAATCTGATCACCTGGTCTTTGACTGTTGTCTTCCTCCTGATGTGGCTATACAACAGTTTCGGGTCAGTCTTGATTCTCGATGCTATGTCATTTTCATACTGTCGCTGGGCCTCCCTTCTTACCTGTGCGTACTCATTCCTGGCTCTGCGACTGATCTCCCTATTTTCGTGTGTTCTCTGCCTTCTGTACTTTTTCCATTCTCTATTGCATTTTGTTTTTGCCTCCTTACAACGTCGGGTAAACCAGGGGCTCGTTCTGGTCTTCCCGTTGTTACTGTTGCCCTTGGGAATAAACCTTTCCACTGCCTCCTTGCATTTTGTTGTTACATATTCCATCATTTCATTTACTGGCTTTCCTGCCAGTTCTCTGTCCCACTGGACCTCCCGCAGGAAGTTCTTCAACCCTATGTAGTCCCCTCTTTTATAGTCAGGCTTTTCCCATTCAACTCCTGTTATTCTCTCCACTTGCAGCTCTACTATGTATTCAAAGCACAGAACCACGTGGTCGCTAGCTCCTAGGGGACTCTCATACTTGATGTCCTCAATATCTGAGCTGCCCAGGGTGAACACAAGGTCCAATCTTGCTGGTTCATCCTCCCCTCTCACTCTGGTAGTGTCCTTAACATGTTGGTGCATGAGGTTTTCCAGCACCACATCCAACATCCTGGCTCTCCATGTTTCGGGACCCCCATGTGGCTCCAGGTTTTCCCAGTCAATCTCCCTGTGGTTGAAATCCCCCATAACCAGCAACTTTGCTCTGCTGGAGTGAGCTCTTCTTGCCACCTCAGCAAGTGTGTCCACCATTGCTCTGTTGCTCTCTTCATATTCCTCTCTTGGCCTCCTGCAGTTCTGTGGTGGATTATACATCACTGCAATGACCACTTTGTGTTCCCCAGACTGAAGTGTACCTGCTATGTAGTCTCTTTCTCCCGTCTCATCTGTTCCTTCCATTTTCTCGAATTTCCATCTGTTTTTAACGAGCAGAGCAACCCCACCTCCCCCCCTGCCTCTTCTATCTTTCCTCATGATCTGGTATCCTGGTGGGAAGATTGCATCTGTTATTGTCTCCATGAGTTTTGTTTCTGTAACTGCTATGATGTCTGGGGACTTCTCATTGATTCTTTCTTGCCATTCCTCATGTTTATTCGTTAATCCATCTGCATTTGTGTACCAAACCTTCAACTTCTGTTCTAATACTGTAACTGTGGTGCGGGGGGTGGAAACAGAGGGATCGGTGTGTGATGGTTGGTTTGGATTGTTCAGTTGCCTTGGGGGTGTCGTGGCTGGAGTCCTTCTGCAGGTGTTTCTGGGGGGTGCACTTGTCCTTCCATTTGATCCTGGATTATTCTGCTCTCCTTTTTCATTTCCTCCCATTTCTCCTTTCGTTTTTGAACTCTCTCTTTCATTGTCTTCCTTTCGTCCTGTGTTCTGTCTCGATCGAGGTACACACTCCGGAACTCCTGCTTGCCTCTCAGCCGTGCTTTCTCCTGCAGGATCATGGCTCGGGTTGATTCTGCCTTGAAAATTACTTTGAGAGGCCGATTCCTTTTCTTTGTGAACCACCCAATTCTCCGAAAATTTGCCACCTGGGTCATTTCCCCCTCACCTTCATGATATCTTCAATCGCTTTTTTCTCCTCCTGCTTTCTTTCATCATAAGTTTCCCCTTTAGCTTCGTCTAGCCCATAGACAAACACGGATCTTTCCCTTTCCACCTCCCACTGTGACTCCCATTGCATCCTCTGATGTGTTTTAGTTCCTTCCCGTGGAGTGTTCCTTCCTTCAGTCCCTTCCCTAGTTATTGCCCCTATGCTTCTTGGTTTATCCTTCCTGCTCACCTGCTCCTGGCCCCCACAGGTATCTGGTAAGGTCCTTGCACATGTCCTAGTTCCTTCAATGTCTTCCAACCTCTCATTCTGTCCTAGTGTGCTCCCTGTCTTTGTTTTGGCCCCATGTGGGTTTGACAGGACCTCTGCATACAGTTTAGTTTCCATGCTTCCTTCAGACCTGTTGTCTGTGTTTGATGTAGCCATTGCCGAACCTACTTCTGTGATATCTTTGTCTCTGTGCTGTTTCAGATGTCTCAGCTCCTCTTCTAATCTCTCTATCTTGATTTCTGCTGCTGTAGCCTGTTGCTTCCACCTTCTGCATTCTGCTGCTAACCTCTCTTCCATCTTCCTTTCCAGCTCATCTAGTCTCCTTCCCCAGTCTTCCTCCCTTTTTTTGAGCTCTACATCCCATTCCTCCCTCCCAGATTCGTCCTTGGAGCCCCTTGTCCTCATCCTGGTTAAGGGGAGGGGAATAGATGGTTAGGAGAGGGGATGGATGGTTGTGGGGGAGGGGGAGGATGGTTATTGGAGGGGTAGAGATAGTTGGGGGAGGGGGTTAGATGGTTTGAGGGAGAGAGGGGATGGATGGTTAAGGGGGTGGGGGAGGATGGTTATTGGAGGGAGGGAGGTAGTTGTGTGTGTGTGTGTGTTTTTTTTTTTTGTTTGTGTGCATGTGTGTGTGTTGCACTCATCTATTTGTATTTGCCGGGGTCGAGTCATAGCTCCTGGCCCCACCTCTTTACTGACTGCTACTAGGTCCTCTGTCTCCCTGCCCCATGAGCTTTATCATACCTCGCCTGAAAACTATGTATGGTTCCTGCCTCCACTACGTCACTTTCTAGGCTATTTCACTGCCTGACTACTCTATGACTGAAGAAATACTTCCTAACATCCATTTGATTCATCTGAGTCTTCCAATTGTGACCTCTTGTTTCTGTGTCCCATCTCTGGAACATCCCATCTTTGTCCACCTTGTCTATTCCACGCAGTATATGTCGTTATCATGTCACCCCTGACCCTCCTGTCCTCCAGTGTCGTCAGGCCGATTTCCCTCAACCTTTCTTCGTAGGACAATCCCCTTAGCTCTGGGACTAATCTTGTTGCAAACCTTTGCACTTTCTCAAATTTCATGACGTGTTTGACCAGGTGTGGATTCCAAACTGGTGCTGCATACTCCAGTATGGGCCTGACGTAAATGGTATACAGAGTCCTGAACGATTCCTTACTGAGGTATCGTAACGCTATCCGTAGGTTTGCCAGACGCCCGTATGCTGCAGCAGTTATCTGATTGATGTGCGCCTCAGGAGATATGCTCGGTGTTATACTCACCCCCAGATCTTTTTCCTTGAGTGAGGTTCGCAGTCTTTGGCAATCTGGACTATATTGTGTCTGCAGTCTTCTTTGTCTTTCCCCAATCTTCATGACTTTGCATTTGGCAGGGTTAAACTCAAGGAGCCAGTTGCTGGACCAGGCTTGTAGCCTGTCCAGGTCTCTTTGTAGTCCTGCCTGATCCTCGTCCGATTTGATTCTTCTCATTAACTTCACATCATCTGCAAACAAGGACACTTCTGAGTCTATCCCTTCCGTTATGTAATTCACATGCGTGCGTGTGTGTGTGTGTGTGTGTGTGTGTGTGTGTGTGTGTGTGTGTACTCACCTATTTGTACTCACCTATTTGTGGTTGCAGGGGTCGAGTCTTAGCTCCTGGCCCCGCCTCTTCACCGGTTGCTACTGGGCCCTCTCTCTCCCCGCTCCATGAGCTTTATCAAACCTCGTCTTAAAACTGTGTATGGTTCCTGCCTCCACTACGTCATTTTCTCGGCTATTCCACTGCCTTACAACTCTATGACTGAAGAAATACTTCCTACTATCTCTCTGACTCATTTGTGTCTTCAACTTCCAATTGTGGCCTCTTGTTTCTGTGTCCCCTCCCTGGAACATCCTGTCTTTGTCCACCTTGTCTATTCCACGCAGTATTTTATATGTCGTTATCATGTCTCCCCTGACCCTCCTGTCCTCCAGTGTCGCCAGGCCGATTTCCCTTAATCTTTCTTCATAGGACATTCCCCTTAGCTCTGGAACTAACCTTGTCGCAAACCTTTGTACTTTCTCTAGTTTCTTGACGTGCTTTATCAAGTGCGGGTTCCAAACAGGTGCTGCATACTCCAGTATGGGCCTGACATACACGGTGTACAGTGTCTTGAATGATTCCTTACTAAGGTATCGGAATGCTGTTCTCAGGTTTGCCAGGCGCCCATATGCTGCAGCAGTTATCTGATTGATGTGTGCTTCCGGAGACATGCTCGGTGTTATACTCACCCCAAGATCTTTCTCCTTGAGTGAGGTTTGCAGTCTTTGGCCACCTAGCCTATACTCTGTCTGTGGTCTTCTGTGCCCTTCCCCTATCTTCATGACTTTGCATTTGGCAGGATTAAATTCGAGAAGCCATTTGCTGGACCAGGTGTCCAGTCTGTCCAGGTCTCTTTGAAGTCCTGCCTGGTCCTCATCAGATTTAATTCTCCTCATTAACTTCACATCATCTGCAAACAGGGACACTTCTGAGTCTAACCCTTCCATCATGTCGTTCACATATACCAAAAATAGCACTGGTCCTAGGACCGACCCCTGTGGGACCTCGCTCGTCACAGGTGCCCACTGTGATACATCATTACGTACCATGACTCGTTGTTGCCTCCCTGTCAGGTATTCTCTGATCCATTGCAGTGCCCTTCCTGTTATATGCGCCTGATGCTCTAGCTTCTGCACTAATCTCTTGTGAGGAACTGTGTCAAAGGCCTTCTTGCAGTCCAAGAAGATGCAATCAACCCACCCCTCTCTCTCGTGTCTTACTTCTGTTATTTTATCATAAAACTCCAGAAGGTTTGTGACACAAGATTTGCCTTCCGTGAATCCGTGCTGGTTGGCATTTATACTCTTGTTCAGTTCCAGGTGCTCCACCTCTCTTCTCCTGATAATCTTCTCCATAATTTTGCATACTATACACGTCAATGACACAGGTCTATAGTTTAGTGCCTCTTTTCTGTCTCCTTTTTTTAAAAATGGGAACTACATTTGCCGTCTTCCATACCTCAGGTAGTTGCCCAGTTTCCAGGGACGTGTTGAAGATTGTGGTAAGTGGCACGCACAACATATCTGCTCCCTCTCTAAGGACCCACTGGGAGATGTTGTCCGGTCCCATTGCCTTTGAGGTATCGATGTCCCTTAGCAGTTTCTTCACCTCCTCCTCATCTGTATGTATGTCGTCCAACACTTGTTGGTGTATTCCTTGCTGGTGTCCCCATCTGGTCTGTCCCCCCAGAGTCCTTCCTGTCTCTACTGTAACTACTTCCTTAAATCTCGTGTTGAGCTCCTCACATACCTCTTGATCGTTTCTTGTGAGTTCTCCACCTTCTTTCCTCAGCCTTATCACCTGGTCCTTGACTGTTGTCTTCCTCCTAATGTGGCTATACAGCAGTTTCGGGTCAGATTTGACTTTCGATGCTATGTCGTTTTCATACTGTCGCTGGGCCTCCCTCCTTATCTGTGCATACTCGTTTCTGGCTCTTCTACTAATCTCCTTGTTTTCCTGGGTCCTATGCCTCCTGTACCTTTTCCATTCTCTGTTGCACTTAGTTTTTGCCTCCCTACACCTTCAGGTAAACCAAGGACTCGTTTTGGTCTTCCTATTATTTCTGTTTCCCTTGGGAACAAAACTTTCCTCTGCCTCCTTGCACTTTGTTGCCACATATTCCATCGTCTCGTTTACTGATTTTCCTACCATTTCTCTGTCCCACTGAACCTCCTGCAGGAAGTTTCTCATACCTGTGTAGTCCCCCCTTTTATAGTTTGGCCTGTCCCATTCAGTTCCTGTTACCTTCTCCACTTGTAACTCTACTATATAGTCAAAACTCAGAACCACGTGATCGCTAGCTCCAAGGGGCCTCTCGTAAGTGATGTCCTCAATGTCTGAACTGCTCAGGGTGAACACAAGATCCAGTCTTGCTGGTTCATCCTCCCCTCTCTCTCTGGTTGTGTCCCTGACATGTTGATGCATGAGGTTTTCAAGTACCACATCCATCATCTTGGCTCTCCATGTTTCGGGACCCCCATGTGGCTCCAGGTTTTCCCAGTCGATCTCCCTGTGGTTGAAATCGCCCATTACCAGTAACTTTGCTCTGCTCGAGTGAGCTCTTCTTGCCACCTCAGCCAGTGTGTCCACCATCACCCTGTTGTTTTCTTCGTACTCCTCTCTTGGCCTCCTGCAGTTCTGTGGTGGGTTATACATCACTCCAATGACTACTTTATGTTCTCTGGACTGAATTGTACCTACAATGTAGTCTCTTTCTCCAATCATGTCCATGCCTTCCATTTCCTCAAATCCCCATTGGTGTTTTATGAGCAGTGCAACCCCTCCTCCCCCTCTACTCCTTCTATCTTTCCTCAGGATCTGATATCCTGTTGGGAAAATTGTGTCTGTTATTGTCTCAGCGAGTTTTGTTTCTGTGACTGCTATGATGTCTGGGGATTTTTCACTGATTCTTTCGTTCCACTCCTCATGTTTATTTGTTATTCCATCCGCGTTTGTGTACCAAACCTTCAGTTTCTTCTCTATCATTGTGGTCATGCAAGAATATTAGGGTTGGGGGAGCGAGAGCCTTGGTGGGGGCCTATATGGGGCTGTGGTGTAGGTGGGGTTTGTGTTGATGGGGGTGGGGTCAGAATGCCCATAAGGGACAGCTGTTGGGGTGAGGTTTGTGATATGGGGGTTGGTGGCAGAGGGAACAGTGAGTGGGTTGTAGTATAGGTTGCTCAGTTGCGTTGGGAATGTCGCGGTTGGAGTCTTTTGGTGGGAGATTCTGTGGGGTGTGTTTGCCCTTCCTCTTGTGTCTGGGTCCTGCTCATTTTCGTTGCTTCTCGTTCCTGCTTGCGTCTCTGTACCCTCTCTCAGTGTAGTCCTTTCTTCTTGTGTTCTGTCGCGGTCGAGGTATACTCTCTGGTACCCCTCTTTGTCCCTCAGTCTTGCTTTTTCTTGCAGAATCCTGGTTCGAACTGATTCTTCCTTGAAAGTTACTCTGACAGGCCGTATCCTTCCACTCGCAAACCACCCAATTCTCTGAAAATTTGTGACCTGGGTCATATCGCCCTCACCTATTGTTTTCATGATGCCTTCAATCATTTTTTCTCCTCCTGTTTTATTTCTTCAAAGTTGTCCCCCTTGGCTTCTTGGAATGTGTGTGCGTGTGTGTGTGTGTGTGTGTGTGTGTGTGTGTGTGTGTGTGTGTGTGTGTGTGTGTGTGTGTGTGTGTGTGTGTGTGTGTGTGTGTGTGTGTGTGTGTGTGTGTGTGTGTGTGTGTGTGTGTGTGTGTGTGTGTGTGTGTGTGTGTGTGTGTGTGTGTGTGTGTGTGTGTGTGTGTGTGTGTGTGTGTGTGTGTGTGTAAGACTTAAATTTAAAAAAAAATATAGAATAATATTATGTACTTTGTCCATCAAATCTTGGATGTAAATCTATATTTGGTTGACAAATATTTAGTCATTATCTTGAATTTCGTTGTGTTGAGTGTGGACAGGTCGAGGAGAGTTTCTTTTACAGTGTTGAGGTGGAAGGTTGCGCAGTCCTCGTAGCCCAGATCAGAACACAGCTTCTGCGAGTATAAACTGGTCATAACTCCAGCTGCCATTTGACACTCCCTTTCTTCACCCAGGTCATGACACTTCTGCAAGTAATAAATGATTATATTTCCCTTGTTTTTATTAGCAATTGAGAAAATTAGTAAATATAATATAAATTCCGTTTAGTTGTGTTGTAGTTATTGCTGTAAACATCATTTAAATTTACAAAACATTTTTAATTGTTTACTTTAACTCGTTGTCTTAATTAAAATCTTGGTTTCACAACGGCGAAAATTCAAGTGTGAAACCAAGCAAGAAAATATAAACATGAGGGAAGCTTACTTTAAGTAAGTGATAACCTAGTAAATACTGATATATGAGTATTTTCGTATTTTGTCATCGGCACAGAGCTTAAAATATAAATATTGAACTGGTCAACAGTATATTTAGTGGGGAGCTATACATGCAGAACCTCCTGCTGCTTTAATATATATCAATATTCTCAAATTCTAACAGTATGTCAAATTTCAAATATAATTCTCCTCCATTCACTCTGATTCAACATAGTTACAAATACTCTAGTCCTTCTTTTACAAACATTTTACACTTTAATTTTTCTCTATCCTAGAATTTTATCTTACACACCAAAATAATTCCCATAATTTTCAAATCATTCTTCTCTCATTTTATTTCTGAATTTTTTTCTCTCCTGAAAAATGCCTTCCAAAAGCAGGTATCTTCTAAGTAAGTTACATGTAGTGTAGTGATTCCCGACTCTAACTACATCAAAGTAGTCAGTCTTAGGATATCTCTGCAGACTGTAAAGTTTTTTTTTATATTTTATTTAAAACGTCATGTACAAATATATATAGGTACATATATCAATATGTAACATTGACACTGGTGGTGAGCGATAAACATTTACTACACAATCCACTGAATAAGTACATACATAAGGACGTTAAAATAAACTTAACACGCCCTACAGACTGCTTCTACGTACGTTGTATCACACGTACACAAGGTTCCTAGATATAATAGTACCTACTCATTATTGCTTACACTCCCCCTCCCCCCACCAATGAAGACTTTCTACATTCCCCTGCTACTTAAAATTAAAAAATGGCTTGAACAAGGACAACATCAGTAACACAATATATAAACACACAACAACCCAGGCAACACCTGACACTATACTATATACAAGTTTTTAAAACATATCACAATTCAAGAAGGAATAAAGGTATAATAATAAAGGCCACAAAATGGCTATAAATAAAACTCCTAAATTACAACCTCAACACAATAACAATGCATCAAGCTTAATAACAATCATCCATAATACAACTCGCAACAAATTACACAAGACCTACAAATGCATTATTTATTAAGAAACCTGTGTTGTAACACAGGTGACCCATCATCCCTACCCCCACTCACACAACACAGGTGACCCATCATCCCTCCCCCCACTCACACAACACAGGTGACCCATCATCCCTCCCCCCACTCACACAACACAGGTGACCCATCATCCCTCCCTCCACTCACACAACACAGGTGACCCATCATCCCTCCCCCCACTCACACAACAGAGGTGACCCATCATCCCTCCCTCCACTCACACAACACAGGTGACCCATCATCCCTCCCTCCACTCACACAACACAGGTGACCCATCATCCCTCCCCCCACTCACACAACACAGGTGACCCATCATCCCTCCCCCCACTCACACAACACAGGTGACCCATCATCCCTCCCTCCACTCACACAACACAGGTGACCCATCATCCCTCCCCCCACTCACACAACACAGGTGACCCATCATCCCTCCCCCCACTCACACAACACAGGTGACCCATCATCCCTCCCCCCACTCACACAACACAGGTGACCCATCATCCCTCCCCCCACTCACACAACACAGGTGACCCATCATCCCTCCCTCCACTCACACAACACAGGTGACCCATCATCCCTCCCCCCACTCACACAACACAGGTGACCCATCATCCCTACCCCCACTCACACAACACAGGTGACCCATCATCCCTCCCCCACTCACACAACACAGGTGACCCATCATCCCTACCCCCACTCACACAACACAGGTGACCCATCATCCCTCCCCCCACTCACACAACACAGGTGACCCATCATCCCTACCCCCACTCACACAACACAGGTGACCCATCATCCCTCCCCCCACTCACACAACACAGGTGACCCATCATCCCTCCCCCCACTCACACAACACAGGTGACCCATCATCCCTCCCCCCACTCACACAACACAGGTGACCCATCATCCCTCCCCCCACTCACACAACACAGGTGACCCATCATCCCTCCCCCCACTCACACAACACAGGTGACCCATCATCCCTCCCCCCACTCACACAACACAGGTGACCCATCATCCCTCCCCCCACTCACACAACACAGGTGACCCATCATCCCTCCCCCCACTCACACAACACAGGTGACCCATCATCCCTCCCCCCACTCACACAACACAGGTGACCCATCATCCCTCCCTCCACACACACAACACAGGTGACCCATCATCCCTCCCCCCACTCACACAACACAGGTGACCCATCATCCCTCCCCCCACTCACACAACACAGGTGACCCATCATCACTCCCCCCACTCACACAACACAGGTGACCCATCATCCCTCCCCCACTCACACAACACAGGTGACCCATCATCCCTCCCCCCACTCACACAACACAGGTGACCCATCATCCCTCCCCCACTCACACAACACAGGTGACCCATCATCCCTCCCCCCACTCACACAACACAGGTGACCCATCATCCCTCCCCCCACTCACACAACACAGGTGACCCATCATCCCTCCCCCCACTCACACAACACAGGTGACCCATCATCCCTCCCCCCACTCACACAACACAGGTGACCCATCATCCCTCCCCCCACTCACACAACACAGGTGACCCATCATCCCTCCCCCACTCACACAACACAGGTGACCCATCATCCCTCCCCCCACTCACACAACACAGGTGACCCATCATCCCTCCCCCCACTCACACAACACAGGTGACCCATCATCCCTCCCCCCACTCACACAACACAGGTGACCCATCATCCCTCCCCCCACTCACACAACACAGGTGACCCATCATCCCTCCCCCCACTCACACAACACAGGTGACCCATCATCCCTCCCCCCACTCACACAACACAGGTGACCCATCATCCCTCCCCCACTCACACAACACAGGTGACCCATCATCCCTCCCCCACTCACACAACACAGGTGACCCATCATCCCTCCCCCCACTCACACAACACAGGTGACCCATCATCCCTCCCCCACTCACACAACACAGGTGACCCATCATCCCTCCCCCACTCACACAACACAGGTGACCCATCATCCCTCCCCCCACTCACACAACACAGGTGACCCATCATCCCTCCCCCCACTCACACAACACAGGTGACCCATCATCCCTCCCCCACTCACACAACACAGGTGACCCATCATCCCTCCCCCCACTCACACAACACAGGTGACCCATCATCCCTCCCCCCACTCACACAACACAGGTGACCCATCATCCCTCCCCCCACTCACACAACACAGGTGACCCATCATCCCTCCCCCCACTCACACAACACAGGTGACCCATCATCCCTCCCCCCACTCACACAACACAGGTGACCCATCATCCCTCCCCCCACTCACACAACACAGGTGACCCATCATCCCTCCCCCCACTCACACAACACAGGTGACCCATCATCCCTCCCCCCACTCACACAACACAGGTGACCCATCATCCCTCCCCCCACTCACACAACACAGGTGACCCATCATCCCTCCCCCCACTCACACAACACAGGTGACCCATCATCCCTCCCCCCACTCACACAACACAGGTGACCCATCATCCCTCCCCCCACTCACACAACACAGGTGACCCATCATCCCTCCCCCCACTCACACAACACAGGTGACCCATCATCCCTCCCCCCACTCACACAACACAGGTGACCCATCATCCCTCCCCCCACTCACACAACACAGGTGACCCATCATCCCTCCCCCCACTCACACAACACAGGTGACCCATCATCCCTCCCCCCACTCACACAACACAGGTGACCCATCATCCCTCCCCCCACTCACACAACACAGGTGACCCATCATCCCTCCCCCCACTCACACAACACAGGTGACCCATCATCCCTCCCCCCACTCACACAACACAGGTGACCCATCATCCCTCCCCCCACTCACACAACACAGGTGACCCATCATCCCTCCCCCCACTCACACAACACAGGTGACCCATCATCCCTCCCCCCACTCACACAACACAGGTGACCCATCATCCCTCCCCCCACTCACACAACACAGGTGACCCATCATCCCTCCCCCCACTCACACAACACAGGTGACCCATCATCCCTCCCCCCACTCACACAACACAGGTGACCCATCATCCCTCCCCCCACTCACACAACACAGGTGACCCATCATCCCTCCCCCACTCACACAACACAGGTGACCCATCATCCCTCCCCCCACTCACACAACACAGGTGACCCATCATCCCTCCCCCCACTCACACAACACAGGTGACCCATCATCCCTCCCCCCACTCACACAACACAGGTGACCCATCATCCCTCCCCCCACTCACACAACACAGGTGACCCATCATCCCTCCCCCCACTCACACAACACAGGTGACCCATCATCCCTCCCCCCACTCACACAACACAGGTGACCCATCATCCCTCCCCCCACTCACACAACACAGGTGACCCATCATCCCTCCCCCCACTCACACAACACAGGTGACCCATCATCCCTCCCCCCACTCACACAACACAGGTGACCCATCATCCCTCCCCCCACTCACACAACACAGGTGACCCATCATCCCTCCCCCCACTCACACAACACAGGTGACCCATCATCCCTCCCCCCACTCACACAACACAGGTGACCCATCATCCCTCCCCCCACTCACACAACACAGGTGACCCATCATCCCTCCCCCCACTCACACAACACAGGTGACCCATCATCCCTCCCCCCACTCACACAACACAGGTGACCCATCATCCCTCCCCCCACTCACACAACACAGGTGACCCATCATCCCTCCCCCCACTCACACAACACAGGTGACCCATCATCCCTCCCCCCACTCACACAACACAGGTGACCCATCATCCCTCCCCCCACTCACACAACACAGGTGACCCATCATCCCTCCCCCCACTCACACAACACAGGTGACCCATCATCCCTCCCCCCACTCACACAACACAGGTGACCCATCATCCCTTCCCCCACTCACACAACACAGGTGACCCATCATCCCTCCCCCCACTCACACAACACAGGTGACCCATCATTCCTCCCCCCACTCACACAACACAGGTGACCCATCATCCCTCCCCCCACTCACATAACACAGGTGACCCATCATCCCTACCCCCACTCACACAACACAGGTGACCCATCATCCCTCCCCCCACTCACACAACACAGGTGACCCATCATCTCTTCCCCCACTCACACAACACAGGTGACCCATCATCCCTCCCCCCACTCACACAACACAGGTGACCCATCATCCCTCCCCCCCACTCACACAACACAGGTGACCCATCATCCCTCCCCCCACTCACACAACACAGGTGACCCATCATCCCTCCCCCCACTCACACAACACAGGTGACCCATCATCCCTCCCCCCCACTCACACAACACAGGTGACCCATCATCCCTCCCCCCACTCACACAACACAGGTGACCCATCATCCCTCCTCTCTGCGTAACTTCCGCCCAGGACTTTTTGCCAGTGCGCTGAGCAGGCGTGATCACGTCCTCGGAGTCAGATAGCGCAGCAGCGCGCTTCCGTGATGCTCCCTCTGCTTGCATCATGTCGTCTGATACATTGTCCCGGTGGACCTCCACCTCCACCGCTTGCATCAAAATATTCTTATCACACTGCGCAGACCTCAGATCCTGTTCCACGCCCGGATCCACAACAGACCCAAGAACTAGATCTGGACTCCCAACCTTCCCAATACTCTTGTCAGCCAATAACACATTTAAAGCCATGGCTAATGAGTCTTCCACATCGCTAGCACTCGCAGTCGGGGTGTCCTCTTCCAACACCTGAGCTGCGTTCAATGAAGGGGTGTCCCCCCCCTCGTCACACCTGCTGACTCCATCTCCTCCGCTCTCTCGACCTCCTCACTGCAGGACCCACCTTGTGTAGGCAGAGTCACATAAGGCAAATCCTCACTCTTCTCTATTGCTTTGTTCTTCTTTGTTTCCTCTATTGTGCATAGGAAGTGGAAAAGAATCTTTCCTCTGTAAGCCATGCGTGTCGTATGAGGCAACTAAAATGCTGGCAAAGAGATTATTAATGATGTTATGATTGAAAAGAAGTTGGATGTCCTGGCCCTAAGTGAAACACAGCTGAAGGGGGTAGGCGAGTGTCGGTGGGGAGAAACAAATGGGATGAAATCAGGAGTATCTGAGAGAGTTAGAGCTAAATATCAGAATGCATTCACCTCCTCCATACTCTCTCCCTCCAATTTGATATCCAATCTTTTGTCACCTAATCTTTTTGTATCCTCATCACCTTACTCTATCCCATATTCAATTTTAATTTTCTTCATTTGCATACACAACCAAATTCATCCACCAACCTCTGCAACTTCTCTTGAGAATCTCTCAAAAGCAGTGTCATCAGCTGAGAGCAACTGTGACAACTTCTATTTTGTGTTTCATTCTTTATATTTTAATCCACACCTCTTGCCATTCACTTTTCTTTCAACCCCATCTACAAATATATTGGACAATCATGGTGATATCACACATCCTTGTCTAAGTCCTACTTTTACTGAGAAATAATCTCCCTCTCTCTTATATATTTTATCCTGAGCCTCACTGTCCTCGTGAAAACTGTTCACTCCTATACCATACACTGCAACATCTGCCACATTGCCTCCTAATCCACCCTGTCATACGCCTTTCCCAAATCCATAAATGCCTTATCTAAATACTGTTTGCCTATATGTTTCACTGTAAATACTTGGTTTACACACTCCCTACCTTTCCTAAAGCCTCCTTGTTCATATGCTATCCTACTCTCCGTCTTACTCTTAATTCTTCCAGTAATAACTCGACCATACACTTTACGAGGTATACTCAACAGACTTATTCCCCTATAATTTTTGACTTTCTTTTGCCCCCTTGTCCTTTGTACAAAAGAACTATGCACGCTATTCACCAAAACCTTGTCATTATGGTAGTATACAAGCCTCAAGATGCAACTTTGCAGCAATTCCAGGAGCAGCTTGAGAAAATTGACCACTGTTTAGAAAAATCTCCCAACTCCTGCCTCAAACATCTCACTACTAGGAGACTTCAACCTGAGACACCTAAAATGGAGGAGTATAGCAAACAATATTTTAGTAGAGATCACCCCGGGAGGCAGCTCAGATGAAAATTCACACACACACGAACTATTAAATCTCTGCAACAAATTAACCTTAAACCAGCAAACTGAAGAGCCTACAAGACTAGAAAATACGCTGGACCTCATCTTCACTAACAATGACGATCTGATACGTAACATAACTGTATCAAAGACAATTCACTCAGATCACAACATAATAGAGGTACAGACATGCATGCACAGGGCTCCTGACCAGCAAAATGTGAGCAGTCATGAAGGTCTCTTCACGAAATTCAATTTCAATAATAAAAACACACAATGGGATCAAGTAAACCATGGCCTTAATGAAACAAGCTGGAAAGATATCCTAAACAACACAGATCCGAACATTTGCCTTGAAAAAATGAATTCTGTGGTTCTTGAGATCTGTTCAAGACACATTCCATTAGGAAAAAGAAAAAGAAGATGTAAACTAGAAAGAGAGAGACGTTCCCTATACAGACGAAGGTGAAGAGTCACAGAGCTGCTGAGTGAGGTCAATATATCTGAAATACAAAGGGAGGCACTAGTCAATGAAACTGCAAATATCGAACTTAAGCTGAAGGAATCTTATAGGAGACAATAATCACAGGAAGAACTAAAAGTCATAAAGGAAATTGAAAAAAAACACTACTTCTCTTATGCCAAATCCAAGGAAAAAATAACATCCAGCATTGTCCATGCTTAGGCAGGATGGGACATACACATGTGATAGCCAAGAAATGAGTGAGATACTGAAGTCCCAATATGACTCAGTGTTCAGCGAGCCACTGCCCACTCTAAGGGACGACAATTCAAATGAATTCTTTATGAATGAAACCTAAAATTTGATCTTCCCAAAAATCTCGGATATTATCTTAACTCCACAAGACTTTGAAGAGGCAATTAATGACATGCCATGCTCTCTGCCCCAGGCCCAGACTCGTGGAACTCTGTGTTCATAAAGAATTACAAGAAGCCCCTATTGCGAGCCTTCAACATTTTAAGGAGAGTGAGCATGAACACAAGGGTCATCCCACACACACTAAAAGCAACAGACATAGCCCCACTCCACAACGGTGGCAGGAAAGCAATTGCAAAGTACCACAGACCGATAGCACTAACATCCCATATCATAAAAGTCTTTGAGAGAGTTCTAACAAGCAAGATAGGCATCCACATAGATACCCATCAGTTACATAACCCAGGGCAAGACGGGTTTAGAGCAGGTCGCTCCTGTCTGTTCCAGCTACTGGACCACTATGACAAGGTCCTGGATGCTGTAGAGGATAAACAAAATACAGATGAAGTATACACAGACTTTGCAAAAGCTCTCGGCAAGTGTGACCACGATGTAATAGCACACAAAATGCGGGATAAAGGAATAACAGGAAACGTTGGTAGATGCATCTACAACTTCCTGACAAATAGAACAAAAAGACTAATAGTAAACAGAGTGAAGTCCCAGGTATCTATGGTAAAAAGCTCTGTTCCACAAGGCTCAGTACTTGCTCCCACTCTATTCCTCATCCTCATTTCTGACATAGTCAGAGATGTAAGCCATAGCTCTGTGTCTTCCTTTGCGGATGACACCAGGATCACCATGGCAGTGACCTCCATCGAAGACACCAGGAGACTCCAAGCGGGCATCAACCAAATCTTCGAATGGGCCACTCAAAACAATGTGAAGTTCAACGAGGAGAAATTTCAACTTCTCAGATATGGAAAACATGAAGAAATTAAAAATGTGTCAGGGTATACCACAAATTCTAACCATACAATAGAGCGGAAAAGTAATGTGAAGGACCTGGGAGTGATAATGTCAGAGGATCTCGCCTTCAAAGACTACAACAATGCATCCACCTCATCAGCTAGGAAAATGATAGGATGGGTAATGAGAACCTTCGGAACTAGGGATCCCAAGCCCATGATGATTCTTTTCAAATTGCTTGTGCTCTCTAGGCTGGAATACTGCTGTATACTAACGGCATCCTTCAAGGCTGGCGACATTGCAGACCTGGAGAGTGTACAAAGAACTTTCACGGCACACGTAAGTACGATAAGGCACCTAAATTACTGGGAACGGTTGAAGGTCCTTGTTATGACCAAGGTCATAATGAGATTAATTTATATATATTATCCACTTAATATTATACTCGGGGTTTCTTTAATATTAGCTAAATTAAAGATTCCACTAGTTTATAATATTATCTGATTTAGGAATATACCCGGGTATGATATGTATATATATTTGTATTTTGAGTAATGTGTTAGGTAGGTAACAGCTCACTAAAAGTTGAAACAAGGTATGTCCTTGGAGGGTAGTTTAGCCTACTGTTCCCTCTCCCCTTTGGCGAGTTGATGTCATGTATGGATTAACTGTGTTAATTCAGTTCGCTCTCTCTGCCGACTCAGTGTGCAGTGACTGAGCTACCCTCCTAGTACTCCGCCTCATTCTCACTTGAATAGCGAATTCTGTTATAGAAACTCCTGAACCAGCTTGTGGTTTATGGTGAAGTGAAGTCTGCGGACAATTATATACTGTTACCTTCAGGTTATGATGTGACGACCAGTGTCAAGCTTAGAACTTTGTGATATATTCCTTATGCCAGGGAGTTACTCATTGAAAGTGTTAATTCTCAAATATGTACTTGCACACAAGTAATGTTACTATTGAGGAAGCAGTAATATTCCTCTGATCATTATCAAGTGTAGTGACAATATTGACAGTCTCCAGAGGAGGTCTATGATGTATATTCTATTTAAGAGTTTTCTTGTGTGATTGAAAGTTTCTGACAGTGATATTTAATAGATATTTGTGAATATCTAAAGTATTTAAGCTTTTAAATGAAAAGAAACTAAGAAAAGACTGAGTAACTATTATTTGTGCCTTGAATTTCTAAGTTTGGAAGTATCTTCTCCTTCTATGAAGTGTATTGTTACGGAGTGCGCTAACCTGGCTAAAGATTAAGATTCGAACCGTAACAGTCCTTGATCTGTATTCCCTGGAATGCAGGCAAGAGAGATACATGATAATATACACTTGGAAGGTCCTGGAAAGATTGGTACCAAACCTGCACACGAAAAACACTCCATATGAAAGCAAAAGACTTGGCAGGAGATGCAACATTCCCCCGATGAAAAGCAGGGCCGCCACGAGTACACTGATAGGCAACACAATAAGTGTTTGGGGCCCAAGACTGTTCAATTGCCTCCCACCATACATAAGGGGGATTACCAATAGACCCCTGGTTGTCTTCAAGAAGGCACTGGGCAGGCACCTAAAGTCAGTACCTGTCCAACCGGGCTGTGGTTCGTACGTCAGCTTGCGTGCGGCCAGCAGTAACAGCCTGGTTGATCAGACCCTGACCCACCATGAGGCCTGGTCTTAGACCGGGCCGCGGGGGCGTTGACCCCCGAAACCCTCTCAGGTCTCCAGGTAAATGCTCTCTGCCATTCCCTAGGTACCTTACCCTCTTCTATACATTTATTAAATAAAAGCACCAACCACTCCAAAACTATGTCCCCACCTGCTTTTAACATTTCTATCTTCATCCCATCAATCCCAGCTGCTTTACCCCCTTTCATTCTACCCACTGCCTCATGAACTTCCCTCACACTCACTTCCTCACTCCTACAAAATTTTATTCCTCCTTGTCCTATACACGAAATCACAGCTTCCCTATCTTCATCAATATTTAACAGTTCCTCTAAATATTCCCTCCATTTTCCCAATACCTCTAACTCTCCATTTAATAACTCTCCTCTTCCATTTTTGACTGTCAAATCCATTTGTTTCCTAGGCTTCCTCAGCTTATTAATATCACTTCTAAACTTTTTATTATTTTCAACAAAATTTGTTGATAACATCTCACCCACTCTCTTATTTGCTCTCATTTTACATTGCTTCACCACTCTCTTAACTTCTCTTTTTCTCTCCATATACTCTTCCCTCCTCGCATCACTTCTGCTCTGTAAAAACATCTGATATGCTAAATTTTTCTCTCTTACTACTCTCTTTACATTATCATTCCACCAATCGCTCCTCTTCCCTCCCGCACCCACTTTCCTGTAACCACAAACTTCTGCTGAACACTCAAACATTACATTCTTAAACCTACCCCATACATCTTCGACCCCATTGCCTATGCTCTCACTAGCCCATCTATCCTCCAATAGTTGTTTATATCTTACCCTAGCTGACTCATCTTATAGTTTATACACTTTAACCTCACTTTCACTTGCTGCTTTTATTTTCCTTGCATCCCATCTACCTTTTACTGTCACTGCAGCTACAACTAGAAAGTGATCTGATATATCTGTGGCCCCTCTATAAACATGTACATCCTGAAGTCTACTCAACAGTCTTTTATCTACCAATACATAATCCAACAAACTACTGCCATTATGCCCTACATAGTATCTTGTATACTTATTTATCCTCTTTTTCTTAAAATATGTATAACTTATAACTAAACCCCTTTCTATACAAAGTTCAGTCAGAAGGCTCCCATTATGATTAACAAATAGCACCACAAACTTACCTACCACACCCTCCCTAAATGTTACTCCTACTTTAGCATTCAGGTCCCCTACCACAATTACTCTCACTTGGTTCAAAGGTTCCTATACATTCTCTTAAAATCTCCCAAAATATCTCTCTTCTACACTCTTCTCTTCTCCAGGAACATACACGATTATTATGACCCACTTTCGCATCCGACCCTTATTTTAATCCACACAATCCACATAACTGATCCTTCAACATTATTGCTACCCCTTCCTTAGCTCTAACTTTCAGATACTCCTGACTTAATCCTATTTATTTCTCTCCTCTGAAAATCATCTACCCCCTTCAGCTTTATTACCGTTAAAGCTATGACATCCAACTCCTTTTCATTCATAATATCAGCAATCATCTCTTTCATATCATCTGCACTACATCCAGGCACATTCATATCATCTGCACTACATCCAGGCACATTCATATCATCTGCACTACATCCAGGCACATTCATATCATCTGCACTACATCCAGGCACATTCATATCATCTGCACTACATCCAGGCACATTCATATCATCTGCACTACATCCACGCACATTCATCCATCCCAGTTTTATAAAGTTTAACTTCTTTTTTTTCATTTTTAGTATTTTATACAGATGGAGTTACTAGCCCATTGATCCCGGCATTTTAGTTGCCTCACACGACATGCATGACTACACGGGAAAAATTCTTTTCCACTTCTCTGTGGATAACAGAGGAAAGAAAGAAGAACAAAGTCTATTAAGAAAAAAAAAAAGGAAAACCTAGATGTGTGTATGTATATATATATGCATGTCCATGTGTGTGTAGTGTAACCTAACTGCAAGTAAGTGTGTTTGAGACAGAAAAAGACACCAGCAATCCTACCATCATGTAAAACAGTTACAAGTTTCTGTTTTACAATCACTTGGCACCACGATAGTGCTGCCTATGTACATTTAGTATATGAATAAATGATTTTATCCTAAACTTATCTCCGTTTCTTTATTCTTTGTCTCCTTGTGACAGTTCTGTGGTTAACATTTTACGAGGTGACTTTTGCTTGGTGCTCACGCTCGTCAAAATCTTCTCTAATTTTGCTTAAAAAAAATCTGAAGTGAACTGAAGAAACATGCACAAATACGTACTTAATAACTGTTCTGATTTCTGAACGGCTTTGCTGACCTTGTGAAAATAACGCAACTCACAAAATCGTAATGACAATTTTAAACAAATCGCAGGAAGGGAGGTCCCACAGGATGGTTATGGGGAGCTATTGTAGAATATTGCATTAAAAAACTATATATAAAATAACGCTCCATATATAATGTTATTGTTCGTGTAGTATATGTGTATTATTCCCTGAAAGCGAACGCGTTTTATTCCTGTCAGTTAGGCAGTGGCCAGGACAGGAGCAGATGAGATGTGTGTTTAGTTAAGTAGGAGACGGGTGGTGACAGGGGCAAAGTCATTATGTTTGGGCAGTAGTTTGAGTAGGTAATCTTGGTAATTTTTTTAGCGTATACTATAGGTGTTTGTGTAGAAGTGCTCTCATGTTTATTTGTAAGGCCCTAGTATGCAGAGGACTGTTTATGCGAGAGTACTATATGATGTTTTGCCTGCTGATAATTAGTCTACCAGGCATAAGTGAAGACAGGGATGTGTATGTCATGGTCCCTCCCTGATGACTTATTTTGTTTAACTCATTAGTAGCAGTGTGCTAGTGAGTTAATGTAAACTGGAGTCCGGTGGTTTTTCGTAGTAGATTCTAAGTTGTATACAAGTTATTATTAATATAGATATATTTCTGTATAGGTGAGTTTTTATGTCCTTCATTTTTCAACATTAATTATTTGCACTCATTCTTCTTAATTTGTATGAGTACATGCTGGCCCAAAAGTTGCTGTGTTTTTCAGTGTAATTTTATAACCTCTAGACAGCAGTGTGAGCAGCCTGTAGGAGCCAGGAACATATTAAGTTACATCAAAGTCGTAACTTAAAATATTACGACATCAAAGTCGTAACAGGTGCATAAAAATTATATTAAACTTACCCTATGACCTGAAGAAACAGAATAAAAAATTGTTGACGTCTTATTCTAAAAGTTAGTAGCAGAAGTTAGTGAAATAAAGAAAAACATTGCATAGATGGAAAAATGAAGTTCTTGATCGTTATGAATAGAGTGGATTGATTAGCACTGGAGTGAGCACAATGCTGCTTAACAGAATGCTGATTATGAATCAATCAAAAATATGCATTCGTCTCTCGGCCTTTGTGCAGAGAGGACGACAGTGGAGCTGCTCTCTAAACCCCTGGTGGCAGGTGGCAGTACTTTCATAATGGCGGAAGGTGGACGTAGGTGTGTCAACACTGTTTGTCTTGAACTTGTGAAGGGCTCGCTCAATAGTCAGAACACCCATCTTTTGCTGACGGCGATATTAAGGGACATGTATGGCATTGCAAACGAGGAGCTCTATGGCGTTTCGTTGAAAGGTAGTTCAAGGCTTTTCGTCAAATTCCGGCAATGCAACACTTATGAAAATATGGTGGCCAGGTACCAGGATGTGGTTAAGCTGGTTATGGGCGTTATTGTATGATACATTTGGCGACATTGGGACGTTGGCGTGATGGACTGCTTGTCGGCATGCCAGAAGGGTCTTTTTCTTTTAAAATGTCCCTAAAGCACCCTATACCATCGTACATGGTGATGGAGGACTTCCGTACTCAAGTCTTCGTTACGTACACAAGTCAGAGGTGTACCTGTCGATTATGTGGGACTTATGATCACATCGCAGCGAAATGTCCTACGCGACGAGAAAGATCAAAGGCTGATGCAAGGACTGATGATGCAAGGAAGCAGTAAACATATGCTACGGCAACGCAGTGTAAGTCTCCAGCACACAAGTCGTGGAGTGAGGAGGTAGAGAGGGAGACAGAGTTGTCTTCTGCATGTGTGACCCTACCTGGATTTGGAGAGGATGTAGGCTTAGTGTCGGCGGCAGGCGAGGAGGATTCTGTAATTGCTCAGGATGTAATGGAGGTATCCATTCAGGAGGCTCTGCATGAATTGCTGGACGTTTCGGCGTCTACGATGATCCATGCTGGTTTGGAAACCTAGAGTGTAGAGGCAAGGGCAGGAGGCCCCAACGTGCATGCCGCTTGTGGCGTGGAAGTAGAACAGGATGTAGTAATGAATGTCCACAGGGATAACAGACTAGAGGGGGCCATGGTTGCAGATCGTAGCTCTCGCAAGAGAGCTGCTGTGATATCAGATAGTGATAACGTTTTGACTCCTGGGCAAAGGTCTGGGAAAAAAGCATGGCACGATGTGACCCGTAGAGGTATGGGTGGAACAAAGTGTGTTGAGCATGTGAAAGGGAAAGGCACAGGGGGGTGTGGGGGGAGAGGTGGGAGTGCTCGTCTAGGATCTAAGAGTGTTAAAGGTGTCTAAAGGCAAGCCTCCATTGAATCCTTCAAGTGTATTATTTAAATGTTAATGGGTTGAAATCAGTAGACAAATGTAAGAGTCTGGAGGTATTTTTAAAGAGATGTACCTGACCTTGTGTTCCTGAAAGAACACAATTATAAATCATTGGGGGAGTTAATGATTGATGGATATGATGTGTATATGGGTTGCTCTGCATGACTGAAAGGTGGTGTGGCATTGTTAATTATAGAAGCTAGCCCATTTTTTCTGCAAAGATGTGAGGTAGGGGAGGAGGGGTTGGTGGTTCGGGTAGATGGCACGTGGGGTGGGGTTCAAGTGGGTTTCATAGGGGTGTATGGGCCTGCAGAAGGAGACATGGGCATCAAAAATAGGTTCTTTAGGGACGTCCCTATTTATCATTTAAGTTTGCTGCCAGTCGTTACGATTCTATGAGGTGATTGGAACTGTATTGTTAGTGTAAGGACGTAGAACCTAGAGGAAGGTTTTTTTTGGGGTATTTAGGGGATCTGTTGCGAAGTGTGAATGTAGTGGATGTGGGAGGGGAGGAGGTGGGTGGGGTCATGCATGCGTTTATTAGGCGTGATTATGCGGTGAGGCTTGATCAAATCTATGTATCCAGGGGGGTGAGGGTAAGCAGCGTTTGTGCATTGAATGTGAGCTTCTCTGACCATAGAGGGGTTCTGGTGGACTTGAATTGGGAAGAATTGCCAAAGCATTTCAACGGTTATTGGAAGTTGAATGTTGGGTTATTGCATAAAGTGGGTGGGAGGGAATCTTTTGAGAGTGAACATTGAGAGTGCTTGGAGGAAATGGTGGGCAGACAGTTAGGGGGGTGGACATCCTTGGGTGGTGGGACAGGGTCGGTAAAGGGAAGATGTGGGATTTTTATCAGAAGCGGGGAAGGGAAGAGCGGAGATTTCAATATGGTGTTTTACATTACCTTGAAAGTCAACTGCAGGAATGCTATATTGGATGGGGGGTGAGTATCCGGTGGCTGAGATTGAGGGTTTGAAAGAACTGATTAGGGACATTCAAAATCGTGAATTTGATGCAGCTTGAATCGCGGAGGAATCGATGAGGTTTTATGGGGCAACTCTCCTTCGGCATATGTCTTGAGAGAGCAGGGAAAACGTTGCAGGGCGACGGAAATAATGAGCTTGAGGGTCCAGGAGCAATTGGAGGGGTATCATCAGGGGCATGTGCTCATGTGAACAGAGGGTATGGGTTGCTATGTGGATGTGTGGTATGAGATGCATGGCAAGAGTGGGGGTTAATGGTTAGGCGCTAAGGGAAATGGGTGAATGGGTATGTTGTAATCTGGAGCATAAGGATCAGTTGAATCTGAGTGGGCTTATAAGTGAGGAGGAGATTAGAATGGAAGTGGAGGGAATGAGTGTGGGAAAATCGCCGGGGATTGACGACATTCCTTGTGATTTTTATTAGAAAAACTGGAAATGTTTGTGTGATTTTTTAGTGGCTTTATTTAATGCTATGAAAACCAAAGGTAGGTTGGGAGAACAGCAATGTACGGGTGTGGTGGTCATGGTCCCGAAAAAGAAGTCTTGTGATTACATACATCATTATCCTTCGATTACTTTAATGTGTGGTGATTACAAGATCTTCACTAAAATGTTAGGGAATAGGATGAAAAGAGTTCTTGACAAAGTTTTGGATGAGAGTCAGTATGATGTGCCTGGGCAATCAATGTGCGTGGGGCAAGGAATCACACGTAGGTTTATAGACGAAAGTGGGGGGGGCAAATAAAGGTGGGGTATTAGCACTGGATAGGCATGCGGCATATGACTTTGTGGAGCGTGAGGCATTGTGGAAGTTAATGCAGTGGCAAGGGTTTAGGAAGGAAATCGTCAGTTGGCAAAGGTGTTGTATGGTACAGGTGCAGGTAAATGGTAGGCTAGGAAAACTAGTTAGGACTGAAAGGGGCTTTTGGCAAGGGTGCCATGTGTCGCAGCTTCTCTTTGCATTGATCCAGGATCCGTTCTATAGGGCTGTGCGATGGAGTGTACGGGAGGGAGTGAAGAGAGATGAAGTGGCTGTGCATCCAGGGATCGTGGGTTATGTGGATGATACCACGGTTCTATTCAGAAGGTCAAAGGATTTACGAAAGGTGGGTGAACTGGTGGAGCATTTCGGAAGGGCAACAGGGATGACGATTAATAGGGAAAAGTCTATGCTAATGAGGGTGGGGGACGGGCAACAGGGATGACGACTAATAGGGAAAAGTCTATGCTAATGAGGGTGGGGGACAGCATGGGTGGGGCTCTAGGACTTGAAGACAGCTGGCCCATGGTGCATCAAATTAAGGTGTGTGGGGTTGTTCATACGGGAAACCTTCAAGAGATGAGGGAGGTGAATTTGAAAGAAGCTGTGGATAGGGTTCTGGGTAGATTGGCAGGATTGCGTACAAGAGGTCTGACGTTACACCAGCGTGCTATTGTAGTGAATGTGCTTTTGTATGGTAAGCTGTGGCATGTGGTAGGTATATATCCCTTGAAAATGTGCGATGAGAAGCGTCTGTTGAAGCGTGTATATCGATATATTTGGGGTTCGGGATGTGACTGGTTATCGAGAGATGTTGTGTGTCTTCCGGCATGTAGGGGAGGGCTGGCGTTAATGGTGCTGCATCAAAGGATGTTGGGCATGTATATTTAACACAGTTATTTGAGGGAAGGTAGGGTTGCAGGCACAGGTTTGGTATGGGTTAGAAGGGATTTGGAGCATTTGGCGAGGGGTAGAGATGTCCAGATGTGTGAGGGAATGTTGAGGTTATTAATTTCTGAGGGACCCACGCAAGGTCAAGACAGGAAGACTGGCTCAGGTGGGTGGTGGAGAGGTGGTTGCTAAGGTTGAAGGTATATATCCGATGTATGGAGTGATATATGGGGCCAATTAAAAAGGGTTACGACTGAAGGCAGTAGTAAGGGAAGTAATGTTTAAATTCCTCCACAATATATTGCCGTCTGGAGAAGTATTGGCAAATAGGCTGATGCAGGAGGGAGGGGAGTGTTGTGTGTGTGGGGACATTGGCACTGTCTTTCAGCGGTATTTTTTTGTAGGAGGTTGGAACCAGTGAAAGAATGGTTTAGTAGGGTTTTACGTATTGTGAATGGAGGATAGATTAGCATTTTAAGGGCGTTAAGCTTAGATGTGGGGGGTGGGGGGGTGGCGGTGCAGAACGCAATGGGATATCTAGTCACGGACTTTGTGTATATGTCATGGGTTTTTAGACATGTGTCAGTAAGGGAGAGAATCAGGGTACTGGTAGCGATATTTTATGGGACACAATGGAGGAATAAGGACATCACTGGGAACACATGGCATTTAGCCTTTTCAGAAGGATATCGTAGCTTAGCTTCCGCGTCAGGGACTTATGGACATTGCAATCTTAAGGGGTATAATGAAGCTGGCTTCTTGATGTATGCAAGGGCATTAGTGATGCTCTTGATAAGTTAAGGTGTGGTGTAAGGTGTGTGAAGGAGGTTACCTGGATTACCTGGAGGTTATTCTGGGGATCAACGTCCCCGTGGCCCGGTCCATGACCAGGCCTCCCGTTGGATCAGGGCCTGCTCAACCAGGTTGTTACTGCTGGCCGCACACAGTCCAACGTACGAGCCACAGCCTGGCTGATCCGGCACTGACTTTAGGTATCTGTCCAGCTCTCTCTTGAAGGCAGTCAGGGGTTTATTGGTAATTCCCCTAATGCTTGATGGGAGGCCGTTGAACAGTCTTGGGCCCCAGACACTTATGGTGTTTTCTCTTAGTGTACCAATGGCGCCCCTACTTTTAATTGGGGGCATTTTGCATCTCCTGCCCAGTCTTTTACTTTCGTAGGGAGTGATTTCTGTGTGCAGATTTGGGACCATTCCTTCCAGGATTTTCCAAGTGTAGATTATGATATCTCTCCCTCCTGCGTTCCAAAGAGTAAAAGTCAAGTGCTTTCAAGTGTTTCCAGTAGTTAAGGTGCTTGACAGAACTTATACGTGCAGTAAAGGATCTCTGTATACTCTCTAGATCTGCAATTTCACCTGCTTTGAATGGATATGTTAATGTACAGCAGTATTCCAGCCTAGAGAGAACAAGTGATTTGAAAAGGATCATCATTGGCTTTGCATCTCTCGTTCTGAACGTTCTCATTATCCATCCTATCAGTTTCTTTGCACTTGTGATCGCTGCACTGTTGTGATCCTTGAAAGTGAGATCCTCAGACATTACTACTCCCATTATTTTTCCGCTCTATTGTATGACCAGACTTTTTGAATACTCTGTTCTATTTATTATCTCCTCCAGTTTTCCATAACGGAGTAGTTGGAATTTGTCCTCATTGAACATCATATTGTTTTCCGTTGCCCACTGGAAAACTTTGTTTATATCTTCTTGAAGGTTAACCACATCCTCAGCAGATGCCAGCCTCATGCAGATCCTATTATCATCCACAAAGGATGATACAGTGCTGTGGTGTATATTTCTGTCTATGTCTGATATGAGGATGAGGAATAAGATAGGGGCGAGTACTGTGCCTTGTGGAACAGAGCTCTTCACTATGGCAGCCTCCGATTTAACTCTGTTGACCACTACTCTTTGTGTTCAGTTCGTTAGGAAGTTGAAGATCCATCTCCCCACTTTCCCAGTTATTCCTTTAGCACGTATTTTGAGGGCTATTACGCCATGATTGCATTTGTCAAATGCTTTTGCAAAGTCTCTGTATATTACAACTGCATTCTGATTTTCTTCCAGTGCATCCAAAGCCATATCATAGTGATCCAGTAGTTGTGAGAGGCAGGAGCGACCTGCCATGAACCCATGTTGCCCTGGATTGTGCAGATTTTGGGAATCCAGGTGATTTGCAATCCTGCTTCTTAGCATTCTTTCAAAGATTTTTATGATGTGGGACGTCAGAGCTATTGGTCTATAGTTCTTAGCTAATGCTTTGCTGCCACCTTTATGGAGTGGGGGTATATCCGTTGTTTTAAGTGACTGGAATTTCACCCATGTCCAAGCTCCTCTTCCATAGTGTACTTAGGGCACGCAAAAGGGGTTTCTTGCAGTTCTTAATGAATACAGAGTTCCTCGAGTCTGGGCCCAGGGCTTGGTGTATGAGCATGTTGTCAATGGCTTTTTCGAAGTCTATCGCAGTTAGGGTAATGTCGGAAATCTGGCATACATTTATGGAGTTTTGAGGCTCATTCATGAAGAAATCATTTGGGTCGTCGATCCTCAGACTGATTAGTGGCTCACTAGACACAGAGTCATACTGGGATTTCAGTATTTCACTCATTTCCTTGTTGTCATCTGTGTAAATCCCATCCTGTCTGAGTAAGGGCCCGATACTAGATGTGGTATTTGCCTTGTTTTTGGCATATGAAAAGAAATATTTCGAATTTCTTTCAATTTCACTAATAGCTTTAAGCTCCTCCTGTCTCTCCTGGTTCCTGTAAGAGTCATTTAACTTAAGTTCGGTAGTTTCCACTTCCCTGGTCAGTGCCTCCTTTCGTGTAACAGATATTCTAGCACTCCTGAGGAGCTCAGTGACTCTTCGCCGTCTTCTGTAGAGAGAGCATCTTTCTCTCTCCAGTTTACTCCTGCTCTTCTTCTTTCTTAGGGGAATATGCCTAGAACATGCTTCAGCTGCCAGGAAGTTGATCCTTTCAAGGCACTGGTTTGGATCCATGTCATTTAAGATATCTTCCCAACACGTTTCATTTAGGACATGGTTTACCTGGTCCCAGTTGATGTTCTTGTTGTTGAAGTTGTATTTTGTGAAGACACCTTCACAGGTACATGCATTCTGCTGATCAGGACCCCTATGCATGTACGTCTGGACTTCGATTAGGTTGTGATCGGAATTAGTTGTTTTTGATATTCTTATGTCTCTTATCAGGCCCTCATTATTTGTGAAGATAAGGTCAAGTGTGTTTTCTAGTCTTGTTGGCTCCACTATCTGCTGGTTTAAGGTGTGTTTTTCGCAGAGACTTAGTAGGTGATGTGTGTATGACCTTTCATCTGCGCTACCTCCGGGGATTGTTTCAGCTATAACATTATTTGCTACATTCTTCCATTTTGTATGTCTTAGGTTGAAATCACCAAGCAGTAAGATGTTTAGGGATGGAGCTGGAAGGCTTTCCAGACAGTAATAAATTTTCAGTAGTTGTTCCTTGAACTGTTGGGAGGTTGCATCTGGTGGCTTGTATACAACCACAATGACTAGGTTTTGGTTCTCGATCTTTATTGATAGAACTTCAACTACCTCATTTGTGATGTTCAGCAACTCCATGCAGATGAGGAACTCTTTTAACATAAGAACATAAGATAGGAGGATCACTGCAGCAGGCCTCTTGGCCCATGCTCGGCAGGTCCTTTGCAATTCATCACACTAACGAAACATTTTCCCAATCCAATCCTCAATGCTACCCAAGAAATAAGCTCTGATAACAATATCCACTCATTTGCAAGTCCCATTCAAATCCAACCCCTCCCACTAATGTATTTATCCAACCTAAATTTGAAACTACCCAAAGTCCTAGCCTCAATAACCCAACTAGGTAGACTGTTCCACTCATCAACTACCCTATTTCCAAACCAATACTTTCCTATGTCCTTTCTAAATCTAAACCTTATCTAATTTAAATCCATTACTGCGGGCTCTCTCTTAGAGAGATATCCTCAAGACCTTATTAATATCCCCTTTATTAATACCTATCTTCCACTTATACACTTCGATCAGCTCTCCCCTCATTCTTCGTCTAACAAGTGAATGTAACTTAAGAGTCTTCAAGCTTTCTTCATAAGGAAGATTTCTAATGCTATGTATTAATTTGGTCATCCTACACTGAATGTTTTCTAACGAATTTATGTCCATTCTGTAATATGGAGACCAGAACTGAGCTGCATAATCTAGGTGAGGCCTTACTAATGATGTATAAAGCTGCAGTATAACCTCTGGACTTCTGTTGCTTACACTTCTTGATATAAATCCCAGTAATCTATTTGCCTTATTATGTACGCTTAGGCATTGCTGTCTAGGTTTAAAGTTGCTGCTCACCAACCCCCCCCTTGTTGCCTGTTCATTCTGTCACATCTAAAAAGGTTGCAACCACTTATCCATATTTCACTGTCAAAGTGATCTTTTGTGTGAGTCTCTGTGAAGGCTGCAAACATTGCATTAGACTCCTCTAGAAGTCAACTGAAAAAAGGTATTTTGTTGTTGGTGGACAGCTTAAAGCCCTGTATATTAGCAAATATGAACGAGGTTGTATTCTGTGTTTGTTGGGGGGGATTTTGTTATTGGCATCAGTAGTTGTAGTTCTGGAGGGCCGTGGGTGGTCACTGGCTGCGCCTCCAGTCCAACAAGGCTCCAAGGTGGTGGACTATTTTTGTTATTTCCTTACATTTTCTTTTTCTGTTTCCTGCCACTAAAATATCACCTGGAGTTGGGTTGTCGTAGCTACTATTGTTTGTGTTGTGGGGACTGTGCCTCCTGGTCCCTTTTAGATGCCACTATGTCACTGCACATACATATCCTTGTCACTCACTATATTACTTATAGATAGTTCAATATTTGTTTATTTCCACTTGTTTCGACATCCGGCAATAATTCACTAGTGCTAGTCAAGTCTATTCCCACAGTAACCTTTCCTCCACCGGCACTCTCCATGTGACACTGTATTCCATATTTTCCTATTTAGTGTTGACTGAGGTGTGTGTCTTGGTGGCTGGGAACATTTCATGTACTGTGTTGAGTTTGGATCAACACATAAACCCGGTTGTGGGTGAGCCTAAAATATAACAGTCACTTATGTGACTGTATCATGTACCTTGAGGTACATGATACAATGTACCTTGAGGTACATGATACAGTTCATATACTAATATATTCACTTTAAATCTCTAAACTAAATTGATAAAAAGTCTTTCTTACCTATTTAAAAAATAATAAATATTCACTTCCCTATGCCTCAGGTATAACCCCATGTAAACATGACTACTTCTAAGCCTAGTTAAGTATGCCTTATATCTATTTTTATAATTAAAATAATTAAATAAAGAGCTTACCCCCTCTATTCCTAAACTCTACCCTACTTCAATGCAAAGAAAAAATTGAATTTTTTAAAAAAACAAAAACAAAAAAAAAAAACAGATATTTTAAGGCCCGATTAACATTTCACTACTAAAACAAAGTTTTGAATTTTTTTACTACAAAAACTCAACCCTCAATCCTTATTTCGGGAAAAATATCATAAATATTTAATATAAAATATCCCTAATACACAAGGTACTTAGTTTAACCAATACTTTCCATTTATTTCATTTCATATATTTCAATTTTCCTACACAATACTATTATCTATCACCAATAATTATGATTTCCTTAACTACATACTAGAACTTCAAAATATTTTTCCTAATCATAATAATTAGCAAGGTGTCATAAGTAACAAAATAAGTCGCCTCTGTGACAACCTTTTCATCGTAAGTGAAATGCTAATCTTCAGCTTTACTTTGAATTTTCAGTTTAAATTATCCAAACAAACAAACTACAATTAACATAAAAACTACTTATATAACTTTACAAATTTTTCTATTCCCCTTATTGTCTATATATATATATATATATATATATATATATATATATATATATATATATATATATATATATATATATATATATATATATATATATATATATATATATATACACACACATTTAAAGAAATGTAAATTTACCCGAATCATTCATAATCCTGTAAATCATACAGTCCATTCATATCTATGATATTCACAGTGTATCCAGCTTGTAAGCTATTATCTATACTAGCTCAGCTTTTATATACCTTAAGCTCGTATATAACAGTATATACGTATATATCAAGCCATCTTATCAATTAGCTTATTGCTATGGTCTACTAATAGATATATTACACTCTTAGTGTATTTATCAGAAAATTACTATAAAGAAATACCGGCTTTGTCTTATCTTCCTCCATTACCATCTATTAGGAATATCTTCACGGAAATGGGGGAATCTAGGAGACGATTAATACTAATATAAGTAGAATCTCCTTTCTCACGAAGGGTTCTACTTATAACTGTATTAATCGTAATGTACAGTGATCAATGTTATTATTCTGTTCTGGTATACATAAGCTCACTCGTACAATTATACTCAATTCACCACTTTCATGTGTAGAGATGTATATATATATACTAGCGCAAATTTAAAATATGCAAAATAACCCCCCTTTTATTTTTTTATTTTTATTTTCTTAACAACTTAAGTTTCTTTCTCATTTAATCTGCTAAGAATAACTAAATATGGAGAAGGTCCTATAAGCACTCAAAGACCAATCCTTTATCACTTATCTCTATAACCCTATGTCACCTTTTTCTATTTAAATTGGAATTGCACCAATCCTCGAAAGATCAAAACCTTTCGTGTCCTTTACACTTCTACATACAAAATATAAAGATAAGCTAAATCTAAGCTAATGGGCTCATGCCTCATTTATGAGAGTAATCTCTCTTTATAATTTTATTTTCGCCTTATAAAATAATTTTTATACTTTCACTTCTATCAGGGTTCCTCCTGACCATTTCCTCATCATCATGATTCTAAGCTTGAATCGGTCTTGAACTCAATCTCATATCATTTATTCCTTTAATCTCATCAAAAGAAAACCAATTACTGTCAGAGGCCTCCTTAAAATACTTTTTGATTCAAGCTCTAGGGTCAGCCATTACCATCTTATCCTCAACCTTAAATTTTTTCATTCTGAGAATTTCACTCTCCTTTATCTCCTTAGCCCTGCTTCTTAAATTAGGAGCGGCCCCATTCCATTTTTGATTTCCTCAAGTTATGGAAGGTCTTAATTGGACCCAAATTATTATTCTCATGACAATCCAAAAGCTCGCCCCTATATTTTTAATCTCTTATCTATCTACAGAATACTATACACACATCATTATTTTCTTAGGACTAACTTCCGCTATTGTCGGAGCCCTAGGAGGGATTAACCAAACATCCCTTCGAAAAATTTTAGCTTATTCATCTATTAATCACATATCATGGATACTTTTCGCTATACTTATCAATGAAACCTCCTGGATAATTTACTTATTCATATATGCTTTAATCTCAGCTTCAGTAGCCTTTTACTTCTCATCAACCCAAACATACTTATTTTCCCACTTAATTAACTCTAATCAAGGCTCTTTTCCTAAAATTATCTCAATAATAAACCTTTACTCTTTAGGAGGGTTACCCTCTTTCTCGGGTTTTATTCCCAAATGAATCATTATTCAAGAAATAATTTTAACATCCTTTTATTTTCCTCTTCTAATTCTTCTTCTCTCTTCACTAGTAACTCTTTACTTTTACATCCGACTTACTCTATCCTCTATCTCAATTTCCTATACTCAAATAAAACGAAACATCTCTTTCAAGCCCCTTAAAATCTTCTCCTCACCTTTATGTTCCTCCATCAATTTATTTGGTCTTTTTATCCCATCTATACTTTTAGTTATCTAAGATTTTAAGCTAATTTAAAGTAACATCCTTCAAAGCTGTCAAAAAAAGTAATAATCTTTTAAATCTTATCTTATGCTGATAAGAAAGTTTAACTTCCATTTAGATTTACAATCTAACACCTCTAATCTCAGCCATCTTATCCTACAAATTACACAAAACCAGAGAACCCTTCATGAATATAATATTTAATGGGACACTGTGTATTAACAAAACAAAATATTCCCCTATTTTTCCAGAACAATAAGAGAATAATGAATTTAAAAACAACCCATGCTGCCTTAAAGAATATATATATAAAGTATAACAGGCACTAAAAAAAGACAGTACCCCTACTCTGAATATAATTAACTTCCTTCATCTCACCACTCTAATGATTAAACTGATTTCCCTTATTAAATTCGAGATTGGAGGAGCAACTATATTACCTACAGCCAATAAAAATCACCACAAACCTATCCTTGGTATGACATTTAATAAACCTTTCCTAATTATCAAACTCCGTTTACCTAAACGTTCATAAACTATATTTGCCAAACAAAATAACCCTGAAGAACACAAACCATGCCCCACCATCACTACTAAAGCTCCATTTAAACCTCAGCCCCTCATAGCAACAAGTCCCCCTAACACCAAACCCATGTGAGCCACAGAAGAATAAGCAATTAAAGACTTTATATCCACTTGACGTAAACACATTAGACTAATAACAACACCGCCTAAAATCCCAAGACTCATTGATACCCAACAAAATATTTTAACCTCCGAAAACACTCTCAAAATCTGAATCAAACCATAACCCCCTAACTTTAATAACATCCCAGCTAGTACTATTTAACTTTAATAACACCCCAGCTAGTACTATTTAACTTTAATAACATCCCAGCTAGTACTATTTAACTTTAATAACACCCGAGCTAGTACTATTTAACTTTAATAACATCCCAGCTAGTACTATATAACTTTAATAACATCCCAGCTAGAACTATTTAACTTTAATAGCATCCCAGCTAGTACTATTTAACTTTAATAACACCCCAGCTAGTACTATTTAACTTTAATAACATCCCAGCTAGTACTATATAACTTTAATAACATCCCAGCTAGTACTATTTAACTTTAATAACATCCCAGCTAGTACTATTTAACTTTAATAACACCCCAGCTAGTACTATTTAACTTTAATAACATTCCAGCTAGTACTATTTAACTTTAATAACACCCCATCTAGTACTATTTAACTTTAATAACATCCCAGCTAGTACTATATAACTTTAATAACATCCCAGCTAGTACTATTTAACTTTAATAACATCCCAGCTAGTACTATTTAACTTTAATAACACCCCAGCTAGTACTATTTAACTTTAATAACATCCCAGCTAGTACTATATAACTTTAATAACATCCCAGCTAGTACTATATAACTTTAATATCACCCCAGCTAGTACTATATAACTTTAATAACATCCCAGCTAGTACTATTTAACTTTAATAACATCACAGCTAGTACTATTTAACTTTAATATCACCCCAGCTAGTACTATATAACTTTAATAACATTCCAGCTAGTACTATATAACTTTAATAACATCCCAGCTAGTACTATATAACTTTAATAACATTCCAGCAAGTACTATTTAACTTTAATAACATCCCAGCTAGTACTATATAACTTTAATAACATCCCAGCTAGTACTATTTAACTTTAATAACATCCCAGCTAGTACTATTTAACTTTAATAACACCCCAGCTAGTACTATTTAACTTTAATAACATCCCAGCTAGTACTATTTAACTTTAATAACACCCCAGCTAGTACTATTTAACTTTAATAACATCCCAGCTAGTACTATATAACTTTAATATCACCCCAGCTAGTACTATATAACTTTAATAACATCCCAGATCGTACTATTTAACTTTAATAACATCCCAGCTAGTACTATTTAACTTTAATAACACCCCAGCTAGTACTATTTAACTTTAATAACATCCCAGCTAGTACTATTTAACTTTAATAACATCCCAGCTAGTACTATATAACTTTAATAACATCCCAGCTAGTACTATATAACTTTAATATCACCCCAGCTAGTACTATATAACTTTAATAACACCCCAGCTAGTACTATTTAACTTTAATAACACCCCAGCTAGTACTATATAACTTTAATAACATCCCAGCTAGTACTATTTAACTTTAATAACATCCCAGCTAGTACTATATAACTTTAATAACACCCCAGCTAGTACTATTTAACTTTAATAACATCCCAGCTAGTACTATTTAACTTTAATATCACCCCAGCTAGTACTATTTAACTTTAATAACACCCCAGCTAGTACTATATAACTTTAATATCACCCCAGCTAGTACTATTTAACTTTAATAACATCCCAGCTAGTACTATTTAACTTTAATAACACCCCAGCTAGTACTATTTAACTTTAATAACATCCCAGCTAGTACTATTTAACTTTAATAACACCCCAGCTAGTACTATTTAACTTTAATAACATCCCAGCTAGTACTATTTAACTTTAATAACACCCCAGCTAGTACTATTTAACTTTAATAACATCCCAGCTAGTACTATATAACTTTAATAACACCCCAGCTAGTAATATTTAACTTTAATAACACCCCAGCTAGTACTATTTAACTTTAATAACACCCCAGCTAGTACTATTTAACTTTAATAACATCCCAGCTAGTACTATATAACTTTAATAACACCCCAGCTAGTACTATTTAACTTTAATAACATCCCAGCTAGTACTATATAACTTTAATAACACCCCAGCTAGTACTATTTAACTTTAATAACATCCCAGCTAGTACTATATAACTTTAATATCACCCCAGCTAGTACTATTTAACTTTAATAACATCCCAGCTAGTACTATTTAACTTTAATAACACCCCAGCTAGTACTATTTAACTTTAATAACATCCCAGCTAGTACTATATAACTTTAATAACACCCCAGCTAGTACTATTTAACTTTAATAACACTCCAGCTAGTACTATTTAACTTTAATAACACCCCAGCTAGTACTATTTAACTTTAATAACATCCCAGCTAGTACTATATAACTTTAATAACACCCCAGCTAGTACTATTTAACTTTAATAACATCCCAGCTAGTACTATATAACTTTAATAACACCCCAGCTAGTACTATTTAACTTTAATAACATCCCAGCTAGTACTATATAACTTTAATATCACCCCAGCTAGTACTATTTAACTTTAATAACATCCCAGCTAGTACTATTTAACTTTAATAACACCCCAGCTAGTACTATTTAACTTTAATAACACCCCAGCTAGTACTATTGATCCTGCAACAGGAGCCTCCACATGGGCCTTAGGTAATCATAAATGAAATATAAACAAAGGTAATTTAACTATAAATGCAAATACAGAGCAAAAATATCCCAACACGCTGACACTTTGGTAACCAACCGTTCCTGGCAATAACCTTATATTCACAACCGTTCCTGGCAATAACCTTATATTCACAACCGTTCCTGGCAATAACCTTATATTCACAACCGTTCCTGGCAATAACCTTATATTCACAACCGTTCCTGGCAATAACCTTATATTCACAACCGTTCCTGGCAATAACCTTATATTCACAACCGTTCCTGGCAATAACCTTATATTCACAACCGTTCCTGGCAATAACCTTATATTCACAACCGTTCCTGGCAATAACCTTATATTCACAACCGTTCCTGGCAATAACCTTATATTCACAACCGTTCCTGGCAATAACCTTATATTCACAACCGTTCCTGGCAATAACCTTATATTCACAACCGTTCCTGGCAATAACCTTATATTCACAATCGTTCCTGGCAATAACCTTATATTCACAACCGTTCCTGGCAATAACCTTATATTCACAACCGTTCCTGGCAATAACCTTATATTCACAACCGTTCCTGGCAATAACCTTATATTCACAACCGTTCCTGGCAATAACCTTATATTCACAACCGTTCCTGGCAATAACCTTATATTCACAACCGTTCCTGGCAATAACCTTATATTCACAACCGTTCCTGGCAATAACCTTATATTCACAACCGTTCCTGGCAATAACCTTATATTCACAACCGTTCCTGGCAATAACCTTATATTCACAACCGTTCCTGGCAATAACCTTATATTCACAACCGTTCCTGGCAATAACCTTATATTCACAACCGTTCCTGGCAATAACCTTATATTCACAACCGTTCCTGGCAATAACCTTATATTCAATCTTCCTTTGCTTTTATATAACCTTAATAAAGAAACTAATGAAGGTAACGAAGCAAATAAAGTATAAAACAATATGTAAATTCCAGCTTGAATTCACTCATGCTGATATCCTCAACGTAAAATTAATACAAGCATAGGAACTAGTGACCTTTCAAATCTAATATAAAACATTAGATAATTAACTGACCTGAAAGTTAAAATTAAAACTAACAATAAAATTAAGTTCACTAACAAGAACCCAGTGTAAAAATTCCCAATCTTCTTTACTCTCACCCTCCCATAAACTATTAATATGATGATTCAAACTCTTAATACAGTCAAAATATAACTTAGATAATCAGACCCTATTATATAACCCCCACAAAAAAAAATAAAAATCATGATTTATTATTAATAATCTTGTAAAGCATGTAACTAACAAGCCAATCTGAATCAACCTTCAATTCATCACAAATCTTATCAAAACTAAATTAAACACCAAAAACTTTAACATACTAAAATACTGACTCTCCTAAAATAATCATTACCATGTGAACGAACAATAGAAACCAATAAAGATAAACCTAGAGCCCCTCACACGTAACCATAACTAAAAAAAACATTACAAACACCCCTTCCAAACCAACCCTAGCCATGTAAACTCTTATAACCCAAAACACATTTAATATAATAAATTCCAACCCCAATAAAACATTTAGTAGATGCTTATGATTTGAAATAAACGCTCAAAATCCACAAAAAACTATAACAAACAACCTAAAACCTTCGATTCCTAACATCATCATAGACCAGTATTTTCTTTAAACTAGTTTAAACCTGCTCTTCACAAAACTTATGGCTTCACCTTTACGTAAATCCCATCCATTATTTAAACTTGCTAACTCCGCATTTGTAGATATACCAATTCCTAGAAATATTTAAATTTTTTGAAATTTAGGATCTCTCTTAGGATTATGCCTAGTAGCTCAAATTGCAACTGGATTATTTTTATCCATTCATTTTACTTCCCACATCGACCTGGCTTTTTCGAACGTAGCACACATCTGTCGCGATGTGAATTATGGATGACTATTCCGAACTATTCATGCAAATGGGGCATCTTTCTTCTTTATCTGCATTTATTCTCATATTGGTCGAGGTATTTACTATGAATCATTTGTTCTTTTTTACGCCTGGAGAGTTGGAGTTCTAATTTTATTTATAACGATAGTCACAGCCTTCCTCAGTTATGTCCTACCCTGGGGGCAAATATCATTTTGAGGCGCCACAGTTATTACAAACTTATTCTCTGCCATTCCCTATATTGGAACAGATTTAGTTCAATGAATTTGAGGAGGTTTCGCAGTTGATAATGCTACCTTAACTCGATTTTTTACATTTCACTTTCTCTTACCATTTTTAATCGCTGCAGCTACACTTATTCACATCTTATTTATCCATCACTCCAGGGCTAACAACCCCTTAAGGGTTACCTCCTCTATAGACAAAATTTCCTTCCACCCCTACTTTACCTTTAAAGATATTGTAGGATTCCTAATTATATTTATAATCTTAGTTCTCCTAACTCTTTTGAATCCATACTTAGCTCAGTGGTGACGTGTACTTAGCTCAGTGGTGACGTGTACTTAGCTCAGTGAAGACCTGTTTGTGTGCTCTTGAGTGGTGACCTGTACTTAACTCTGTGAAGAAGTGTCTTGTTTGCTCCCGTGGACTGAACCAAGATGCCCTCCATCGAGCAACTTTACCAGCAACTTAAGGAAGAATTGAGGGCAGCAAAGATGGAGATACGGCGATTGACCGAGGAAAACAAGAGGATTCGTAGTAGTCCTCCTGTTTTGAGTCCTCAGGTCAAGAAGGGATCGTGGTCAGTGGCTGGACAGCAGGGGACGACGAAGTTGACGATCAAGAAGACGAATGGAAAGTCAGAAACGATGAAGAAGAAAGAGACTGCTGTGGAAACTCCCGTGGAAACCTCCAACGCATTCTCGGTGCTACCCGACGAATGTGAGTCTACTACTGGGATCGTCACGACGAACGACAACAAGGAAGGTAAGAATATTGTTGTTGTTGGGGATAGCCAGGTTAGATACATGGATAGGGCATTCTGCTTGAAGGACAGGAGTAGGAGACAAAGGGTATACTTTCCTGGGGCTGGGATGGAGGACATTGTTAGCCGGCTTGACAACATCATGAACGGTAATGGGATCAATCCTATTATTTGCCTCAGTGCTGGAGGCAATGATGTAGGCAAGCGTAGAAGTGAGGATTTAGTTAGAAAGTTCAGGACAGCTATAGACATGATTAGGAAGAAGGGGGGGCGCCCTGTTATATGTGGCATTTTGCCAAGAAGAGGTGTTGGTAATGAATGGTTGTCCAGAGCAATTGGTATTAATTGTTGGCTGGATAAACACTGTAAGGATAATGCAGTACCATTCATTGACAACTGGGACAACTTCTATGGCCGAAATGACATGTATGCCAGGGATGGGGTTCACTTATCCAGGGCAGGTGTGGGTTTTCTTGCTAACTCAGTTGAGGGGGTTGTTAGGACTTTAAACTAGGATTAGTTAGAGGTATGGGTTTTGAAATGATTAATAATGAATATGGATATATTGACTTATGCTCTGATATTAAGAATCTTAATAGTAACTGTCATGGAGTAACTCTGGGTAATGATAATTTCAGAAATTGTGTAAAAACAAAGATGAATAGGAAAAATGTGCAGAAGAAAAAACATATGATGGTATTTTATGCTAACAGTCGAAGTGCAAGAAATAAAATTAATGAACTACGTTTGGTAGCATGTGCTGGGAACTTTGATATCATTGCATTAACTGAAACGTGGTATGATTTAAAGAGTCGGGATATGATTGCTGAGTGTAATATTCAGGGATTTAAGTTATTCAATGTGGATAGATGTAATGGGAAGGGGGGAGGAGTTGCATTGTATGTTCGAGAAAATATTAATTGTTGCATAAAAAAAGGTATAAAAATAGATGGAGCAGTAACAGAGTCTGTTTGGGTAGAGTTCGTGGAGGGTCAAGAAAAACTAATTCTAGGTGTAATATACCGACCTCCAGGCTTGGATCACGATAGAGGGAGACTTCTTTGGGACGAAATTGTTAGGGCTTCTGGACACAGTAACGTAGTCATAGTAGGGGACTTTAACTTTAGCCAAATTGACTGGAATTCTTTGACAGGTAATCTAGAGTCCAGTGACTTCATGGAAACAGTTCAGGACTGTTTTCTGAAACAGAGTGTAACTGAACCTACCAGGGGTAATAATTTGCTAGACCTAGTCTTGTCAAATAAGGAAACACTCGTGAATAATCTGGAGATCACTGAAGAGCTTGGCGCAAGTGATCACAAATCCATCACCTTTAGCATTAATTGGGAATGCAAGAATAATGATAATACAGTAAAAATCCCCGATTTTCGTTCTGCCGATTATAATGGACTTAGGGAACATCTGTCTAATCTTGATTGGGGTTATCTAGCTAATGATTTTATTGACGATAATCATACTTATGAATATGAAGGGATCTGCTTTTATGATTGTTTTCTTAATAATGTACACAGTGCCCAGAGTATATACATTCCCCAGAGAGAAATTAGGTCTAATAATAACGATCCCAAATGGGTTAACAGGAGGCTAAAGCATCTATTAGGGGAGAAAAGGGGAATTTATAGGCGCATCAGAAGAGGAGAGGTTAACCTTACTGACCAATATGTTCAGCTTAAAAGAGAAGTAAAAAAGGCGATTAGAAAGGCTAAACGTGACTATGAAATTAGAGTTGCTAATGAATCAAAGACTAATCCAAAGGGGTTCTTTCAAGTGTATAGGACGAAGGTGAAGGAAAAAGTAGGACCTCTGAAATCTGGGAATGGACAGCTGACGGATAATGAACTGGAAATGTGTTCCTTATTTAATGACTATTTTTTGTCAGTTTTTACACAGGAAGATGTAAATGAGATTCCAGTAATTAACAATTATTTAGTTCCTGATGAATTTAAGTTAACTAATATTACTGTCACGAGGGACATGGTTATTAAACAGATAGACAAACTGAAACAAAATAAGTCCCCAGGACCCGATGAGTTGTTTTCAAGGGTACTTAAGGAATGCAAGATGGAGCTTAGTCAGCCATTAACGAGTGTATTCAATGCGTCCATCCTTACCAGTGTTGTGCCAGAGATGTGGAAGATGGCTAATGTGGTTCCTATATTCAAATCAGGGGATAAGTCCACTCCTTCAAATTACCGTCCAATAAGCCTGACATCTATAGTGGGCAAGTTATTAGAATCAATTATAGCTGACATTATCAGAAGTCACCTTGAAGAGCATAACTTGATTAATGAATCTCAGCATGGATTCACGAGAGGTCGTTCCTGCCTGACAAACTTACTGACGTTCTTCAATAGAACATTTGAGGCAGTTGACAGTGATAAGGAATATGATATTGTTTATTTGGATTTTAGTAAAGCCTTCGACAGAGTACCTCACAAGAGACTCTTAAGAAAAGTGGCAGCTCATGGTATAGGAGGTAAAGTTCTAGCATGGATTGAGGCATGGCTTACCAATAGAAAGCAGAGAGTTACCATTAATGGAGTGAAATCTGAATGGGGATTAGTCACTAGTGGCGTTCCACAAGGATCAGTTTTAGGCCCTCTCTTGTTCATAATTTACATTAATGACCTTGATGAAGGGATTACTAGTGACATGAGTAAGTTTGCTGATGATACAAAGATAGGCCGTATAATTCACTCTGAGGAGGATATCAATGAACTCCAGGACGATTTGAACAAATTAATGTCTTGGTCTGAGAAATGGCAGATGAAGTTTAATGTGGATAAGTGTAAGGTACTTGCCCTTGGTAATGAAAATAACCCTCGAAGCTATAATCTAGTTGAAGTAGAGCTTGGTCATACAGAATGTGAAAAAGACTTGGGAGTCATGGTAAGCAGAAATCTAAAGCCAAGACAGCAGTGCCTCAGTGTGCGCAACAAGGCCAACAGATTACTTGGATTTATCTCAAGAAGTATAAGTAACAGAAGTCCAAAAGTTATTTTACAGCTCTATACATCACTAGTGAGGCCTCATTTAGATTATGCTGCTCAGTTTTGGTCCCCTTACTACAGGATGGACATAGACTCATTAGAGAACATACAGAGAAGAATGACTAAAATGATTTACTGTGTAAGGAACCTCCCGTATGAAGATAGACTTAAAGCCTTAAATCTCCACTCTCTGGAGAGGCGTAGAATGAGGGGAGATATCATTGAAGTGTATAAGTGGATGACGGGCATAAACAAGGGAGACATTAATAAAGTACTGAGGGTGTCGAACCAGGTAAGAACCAGGAATAATGGATTTAAGTTGGATAAATTTAGATTTAGAAAGGACATAGGTAAGTACTGGTTTTCTAACAGAGTTGTAGATGCGTGGAACAGTCTTCCCAGTGGGGTGATAGAGGCTAGGACCTTGGGTAGCTTTAAGAAGAGACTGGACAAATATATGAGTGGGAGGGGCTGGGTTTGATTGGTGTTGGGGGGTGCGGGAGTTGTTTCTTGAGTAGCTTTAGGTAGATGTCGTTTTGATAAGGACCTGCCTCGTATGGGCCAGTAGGCCTTCTGCAGTGTTCCTACATTCTTATGTTCTTATGTTCTTAACCTGATAATTTTGTTCCAGCTAACCCTCTGGTTACACCAGTTCATATTCAACCTGAATGGTATTTTCTATTTGCATACGCTATTCTCCAATCTATTCCAAACAAACTAGGTGGAGTTATCACTTTAGTTTTATCAGTAGCAATTCTCTGGCTTCTCCCCTTCACCTCTTTATCAAAATTTCAAGGTCTAACTTTTTACCCTTTTAACCAATTTCTATTTTGAACTCTTGTTTCCACAATCATCTTACTGACATGAATTGGAGCACGTCCTGTAGAGGATCCTTATATTTTTTACAGGGCAAACTCTTACTATTATTTATTTTGTTTACTATGTCATTAACCCTTTAATCACTCTTTTAACAGACTTACTCCTAGAATGGATATTTAGTTTATTTAAAACAAATGTTTTGAAAACATTTAAAGGAAGTTTTTCCAATCTTCACTAACTTATAAATTTAGTTTAAACTAAAATTAGTTTTATTCCTATAACAAAAACTGAAAAATTCAGAGATACAGGAAGAAACCTTTTTCAGGCTATATACATTAACTTATCATATCGCAATCGTGGTAAAGTCCCCCGCACCCAAATAAATGCAAACCTAACCATTACTAATTTTATATAAAACCCTAATCTTAAGACTCTTCCTCCTAAAAATAATAACATAGATACCCGACTCATCAACAAAATCCTAACATATTCAGCTATGAAAATTAACACAAATCCCCCTCTCTTATATTCAGTATTGAATCCAGAAACTAATTCAGATTCCTCTTCTGCAAAATCAAAAGGAGTTCGATTTATCTCTGCCAAACAAAAACCCAACCAAACCATAGATAGTGGAAACGTCAACCAAATAAATCATATTCTCTCTTGATAATATCTTAGCTCTGTTAACCTAAATCTTCTAACTAAAAAAACATAAGATAATAAAATTAAAGCCAATCTTACCTCATACGAAATAGTTTATGCTACAGCCCGAAGCCTTCCCAACAAGGAATACTTACAATTAGAAGCTCACCCAGCTCTTATTAAAGGGTAGACTCCTAACACAAAAAAATAATACACGTATATCAAAATTTACTAACCCTAACTCATACGGAATAATCCTTCACAAAACTAAAACAACAAACAACCCAAACACCGGTGATAAATAATAAGGTAAAAAATTAGATATTGCAGGTGAATTCAGCTCTTTTAAAAACAATTTCACAGCATCCGAAAAAGGTTGAAGTAATCCTAAAATACCCAACTTATTTGGACATTTACGAATTTGAATATAACCCAAAATCTTACGTTCCAGAAGAGTCACAAATGCCACCCCAACTAATACACAAACCATTAACATTAGATATCTCACAACTATAATAATCACAGCATTAACCACTTAATACTTTTACTTATAGAATATTTTCTATTTAATTAAATTCTAAATTTAATGCATATTTTCTGCCAAAGTAAATTTTAATCCTAGGTACACCTTCCAGTACCTCTACTATGTTACGTCTTATTCCACCTTAAATGGAAGTGATGGGCGATATGTACATATTATAGTTCTCATATCACACTAACTTACTAAATTGTATGTTACAATTAAATCCTCCTTCATAGAAACTACTCAATCACTGATACATATAAATAAATTTTATTGTAACCCATTTCTTCTTGCCCATAAACTGCACCTTGATCTAATATACTTTAACTTCTTAAATTTCAATAACTTCCCCAACAAAGGTTATCTAATAATGACGGTATACAAACTGTTAAACAAGAGTAAGTAAGATTCTTCGTGTTGTATCATTTACAGAACAGGTTCCTCTAACAAGACTAAAATACCGCCAAATTCTTTGAATTTAAAGACCATAACTACTAATATTCAAGTTTTATTTTTCCCCTATAAGTATAACAGGGTATCTAATCCTGGTTTATACCTTAATTTTTAGGCTTTTTCCCTTTTATAATTCAACTTCTATTTACCCCCAATAAACTAATTTCACCTTTTATTGTTATAAATCTCAATTTAACCCTTAAACATAAGAATAACCTCAACTAAAATACTTTTACTAAGCTTTTAAGTCTAACCACGATTGCTGGCACAAAATTTAATCAAGCTTTTTATAATTTACTAAATCAAATCCTAATCTAATATTTAATCTTCCGTACTGCGAATAACAAAACTATTTTGTTACATCATAAATTATCTTTATTTTTTTATTCTCTCCCCACTAAAATATGCATGTACACTAACTATAAAATAAATCAAACTTTAAACCTAAAACCTATCTATTTAGATAAACGAACACCCCAAGTTTAACATTTAGCCTTCTAAGAACACTATCTTAAACCGATTGTTAATTAACAACCTACTCACTATTAATCCAAACTTTTCCTATAAGTATGGTGCCTGATAAAAAGGACAGTTTTGATAGAACTGCTCATGTAGTGTTACTACCCATACTATGATAATTCAATCTTCCTTAAGCTTTAGTAATCTCTACATCTTCAAATTTGCAATTTGACGTCTTTTTTTCCACTATAAAGCCTAACGCAACGATGGTTTGTTTCAACAAATCATAAAGATATTGGAACCTTATACTTTGTATTTGGAGCTTGATCAGGTATAGTAGGTACCTCACTAAGATTGATTATTCAAGCCGAACTTGGTCAGCCAGGGAGATTAATTGGAGATGATCAAATTTATAATGTAATTGTCACAGCCCACGCTTTCGTAATAATTTTCTTCATAGTTATACCTATTGTAATTGGAGGTTTTGGAAACTGGTTGGTCCCACTTATACTTGGAGCACCTGATGTAGCCTTTCCTCGAATAAATAACATAAGATTTTGACTACTACCATTCTCACTCACTCTCCTTCTAACGAGAGGGATAGTAGAAAGAGGTGTCGGAACCAGATGGACAGTTTATCCTCCTCTAACAGCATCAACTGCTCATGCCAGAGCATCAGTTGATCTTGGAATCTTCTCCTTGCATCTAGCCGGAGTCTCCTCAATTTTAGGAGCCGTAAACTTCATAAGTACAGCAATAAACATATGAACAAGAGGAATAACCATAGACCGAATACCTATATTTGTCTGGTCTGTCTTTATTACCGCGGTCCTTATTCTTCTTTCTCTCCCAGTCCTAGCAGGAGCAATTACTATACTTCTTACAGACCGAAATTTAAACACCACTTTCTTCAATCCGGCTGGTGGAGGTGACCCTATTCTTTACCAGCACTTATTTTGTTTTTTTGGACATCCAGAAGTTTATATTTTAATTCTACCAGCCTTCGGCATAGTCTCGCATATTGTCACACAAGAATCAGGTAAAAAAGAAGCATTCGGAACGTTAGGGATAATTTATGCCATAACAGCAATTGGAATCCTAGGATTCCTAGTGTGAGCTCATCACATGTTCACCGTAGGTATAGATGTTGATACCCGAGCATACTTCACATCAGCAACCATAATTATCGCCATTCCAACGGGAATTAAAATCTTCAGGTGATTAAGAACTCTTCAAGGTTCCCAATTCTCATATACACCTACACTTCTATGAACCCTAGGATTTATTTTCTTATTTACAGTAGGTGGTTTAACAGGAGTGATTTTAGCAAACTCCTCAATCGACATTATCCTCCATGATACCTACTATGTTGTAGCCCATCTCCACTACGTCTTATCTATAGGAGCCGTATTTGGAATTTTTGGAGTTTTTTTTCATTGATTCCCCTTGTTTACTGGGTTTTCTCTAAATCCTTCATGATTAAAACCTCATTTCTTCACTATATTTTTAGGAGTTAACTTAACTTTTTTTCCTCAACACTTCCTAGGATTAAATGGTATACCACGACGGTATTCGGATTACCCCGATGCTTACACATCATGAAATATTATTTAATCAATCGGATCACTTATCTCGCTAGTAGCCATATTCTGATTCATAATTATTATTTGAGAAGCTTTTATATCAAAACGTAATATCTCACCAGCCTTCCTACCTTCATCAATTGTGTGACAGCACCCTCATCCCCCTGCTGATCATAGGTACACAGAAATTCCCCTAATTTCTAATTATCTAAAATGACAGATAAATTTATAGGATTTAATCTCCTACCAGGAAGGGTTACCTTCTTTTAGAAATGCCAACATGAGGATGTTCAGGACTTCAAGACAGCGCCTCCCCACTTACGGAACAATTAACATCTTTCCATGATCACGCAATATTTATTCTTATTCTTATCACTACACTAGTAGGTTATATTTTAATTAATTCAGCTCTAAAC
>NC_091383.1:13905148-13989809 GCF_038502225.1 Cherax quadricarinatus
ATCCTTGGTTATGTAGTGGAAGGAGGTTCAATATTCCCAGACCCTGAATGACTACGACCTCTACGGGAACTTCCAATGCCTCAAGACAAAAAGTCACTCCGAAAAACTCTTGGTCTCTTTGCTTATTACTCACAATGGATCTACAACTATTCAAGTAAAGTCCGCCCATTGAGTGCTACCACATTTCCTGTGACAAAGGAAGCAGAAGCCGCTTTCCATACTCTCAAACAGGACATTGAAAACTCAGTAGTTCAAGCCATTGATGAGTCCCTACCATTCGAAGTGGAAACGGATGCATCTGACATTGCCATTGCTGCAGTCTTATCTCAGGCAGGACGACCAGTAGCCTTCTTTTCGAGAACTTTTCAAGGATCAGAGAAATGTTATGCTGCTGTAGAAAAGGAAGCCCAGGCCATCATAGAAGCAGTTCGCCACTGGAGGCATTATTTAACTGGTAGACATTTCACCATAAGGACTGACCAACGGTCCGTGATGTATATGTTCGACAAGAAGCACAAAAGTAGGATAAAGAATGACAAGATATTACGCTGGAGGATGGAACTATCGTGTTATGACTTTGATATTCTGTACCGACCGGGTCAAGAGAACATCTCACCTGATGCATTCTCTAGGTCCCACTGTGGAGCAGCATGTCATGATTTGCAATCACTCTCAGCTCTCCACAAGGCTTTGTGTCACCCAGGAGTTACACGCCTGTACCATTTTGTCAAATCAAAGAACATGCCCTACTCAGTGGAAGATGTGCGACAAGTGATCAGAGCATGCAGAGTATGTGCAGAGTGCAAGCCAAACTTTCATCAGCCAGAGAAGACTCATCTCATAAAATCCACCCAGCCTTTCGAAAGATTGAATATAGATTTCAAAGGACCTCTACCAAGCACAAATCAGAATAGGTATTTCCTTAACATAGTAGATGAATATTCAAGGTTTCCCTTTGTATTCCCCTGTGCAAATACGGCTGCTTCAACTGTTATTAGTTGTCTTTCACAGTTGTTCTCTATTTTTGGTATGCCAGCTTATATCCATTCAGACAGGGGATCCTCGTTCATGAGTAACGAACTTCAGGAGTTTTTGGCTAGCAAAGGTATTGCCTGCAGCAGAACAACAAGCTACAACCCTCAAGGCAATGGTCAAGTGGAGCGGTTCAATGGTACTATATGGAAGGCAGTTACAATGACATTGAAGTCGCGCAATCTACCTGTTCAACACTGGCAAACTGTCCTTCCTGATGCTCTTCACTCTATTAGATCACTGCTGTGCACAGCTACTAATGCAACCCCTCATGAAAGACTCCTCAACTATTCACATCGTTCCTCTACGGGAGCCTCCGTGCCCACTTGGTTATGTCATCCTGGACCCGTTCTCCTGAAGAGTCACCGTAGGATGAACAAGGCGGATCCTTTAGTGGAAGAGGTAGAGCTCCTGCAAGCTAATCCACATTACGCCCACATTCGCTACCAAAATGGTGAAGAGACTACAGTATCTACAAGACATTTAGCCCCAGTTGAAATCCCTATTAGTGTGGAATCTCAAGATACACCAATAGATGTGAAAGATGCTTCGTTTTCTCCTGGAAAGCCCCTTGAGACTACCCCTATGGAAATAGAGGATTCTGCTCCAGCAGTTAATCAAACCCCACTGGAAAATATCGAACCTGGTGAAGAGGCTCAAGGGCTACGAAGGTCGGGACGTGTACGTCGCCCACCTAACAGTTTGGGAGATTACTGTCTCTGATATTTTAGAAGGGGGAGATTGTAGTGATACTGGTCCTGTGGGGAGCAGCAGCAGGATAATACTGCACCACCTCTTGGGGCCCTTAACAACAACAACAGTTTGGTGTATGTCATGGGCGCCAACACATGGTGTGTGATTCTCTCCTACTATATCCATTTATCAGTGATGCAGATTACATGGTGAGTTTAAATATGTGGCCTGTAGTTATAACTTTTCTCTTGACATATGCAAGACATCACCATCCCAGAATCACACACCATGTGTTGGCGCCCATGACACGCACCAAGCTGTTGTTGTTGTTAAGGGCCCCGAGAGGTGGTGCAGTATTATCCTGCTGCTGCTCCCCACAGGAGCAGTATCACTACAATCTCCCCCTTCTAAAATATCAGAGACAGTAATCTTCCAAACTGTTAGGTGAGCGACGTATACGTCCCGACCTTCATAGCCCTAGTGCCTCTTCACCAGGTTCAATATTTTGCAGTGGGGTTTGACTAACTGCTGGAGCAGAATCCTCTATTTACGTAGGGGTAGTCTCAAGGGGCTTTCTAGAAGAAAACGAAGCATCTTTCGCATCTATTGGTAAATCTTGAGATTCCACACTAATGGGGATTTCAACTGGGGCTAAATGTCTTGTAGATACTGTAGTCTCTTCACCATTTTGGTAGCGAATGTCCTCTTCAAGGGGGGCTCCTTGGCGTGGTGAAGAGGTCTGAGGAATTAGACCTGTCGGTCTCCTTCCTCAGACCGAACCTAATTACCCCCCAATCCCCCATTCCCTATCCCATCCTCCCCTTTTTCCTTCCCTCCTCCTCCTCCCCACCCCGCCCTTTTGCCCCCCTCCACACGTTAAGAGACCATTTTCAGGGGCCCCTTCACTGCCTCCCAGCACACATAAGGGGGATTTTGGCACTGGACAAGCACCTAAAGTCAGTTTTTTTTTTTTTTTTTTTTTTTCTCCACACAGGCACGCTAGTTCCTAGGTAGGGGAAAGGGTACCGGGGTCCATCCCATTCCGTTGAGGTTCTTGGCGGTGGCGTAGTTTGCCATCGAATCTGGATTGCCTGGGGATGTCCCGCTCCCTCTCCGGTCTCCCGGAGGGTGGCTTTGGGTGTCTCTCAGGCGACGGGTGTATCTCTGGAAGCCACCTTTCAGATTCCGGGGGTGGTGGCCGAAGGAGGTATGCTTTGTGGCGGATTTCCGGCCGTCCTCTCTTTTGTCCACTGAGGTAGCTCGGCAGATGTGAGGTTGCTATCCCGGATTGTTAGTTTACTGGCATGATGGGTAGGGTATGGCATGGGTTCCATGCTGCATCTGTGCTACTTGCGGTGCTGAGGTCCTCTTGGGCGCGGAGGGAGATTTCTGGCCCTTTCATTCCTCCTAGGAACTATCCCTCCCCGGTCCCCCCTTTTTTTATTCTTTTTATTTCTTTTTCTTTTCTTTTCTTTCTTTTTTTTTTCTTAAAAACAAAAAGAAAGAAGTAACCTAACCATGGCAGCCCTAGTCCATGAACCTGGTACCCCCGGGCCCCTTCTTGATACCGCACCCCGTTCTGACCCTGCCTCATCTTTGGACCACTCTTCAGACACTCCTCATGCCTCTGTACCTCTTGCCGGTGCTGTTTCCTCACCCGTTTCAGGTACTGAGGCCTCGACTGACACCTTCGATTTATCTGACCTTCGCTCTCCTCTGACTATGCTTCCGGCCTCTCCCTCGATGGTGCGGCAATTTTTGAATCGCCGACCCGTTCCACGTCGGACCAACTCTGGTCCCACGCCTAAACGCCAACGACAATTACCTGCTGATGATACTTCTCCACCTTCTCGTTCTTCTCAGAAACGATCGACACGTCCTTCACTACCTTTCCACGCTCAGTTTCAGACTGATCAATGGACTAAATTCTTCACTTTACGACCGACTTCCTCTACTGCCTATCTTTCTGACCACAGATGTAATATATACAGACTTTGCAAAAGCCTTCGACAAGTGTGACCATGGCGTAATAGTGCACAAAATGCGTGCTAAAGGAATAACAGGAAAAGTCGGTCGATGGATCTATAATTTCCTCACTAACAGAACACAGAGAGTAGTCGTCAACAGAGTAAAGTCCGAGGCAGCTACGGTGAAAAGCTCTGTTCCACAAGGCACAGTACTAGCTCCCATCTTGTTCCTCATCCTCATATCCGACATAGACAAGGATGTCAGCCACAGCACCGTGTCTTCCTTTGCAGATGACACCCGAATCTGCATGACAGTGTCTTCCATTGCAGACACTGCAAGGCTCCAGGCGGACATCAACCAAATCTTTCAGTGGGCTGCAGAAAACAATATGAAGTTCAACGATGAGAAATTTCAATTACTCAGATATGGTAAACATGAGGAAATTAAATCTTCATCTGAGTACAAAACAAATTCTGGCCACAAAATAGAGCGAAACACCAACGTCAAAGACCTGGGAGTGATTATGTCGGAGGATCTCACCTTCAAGGACCATAACATTGTATCAATCGCATCTGCTAGAAAAATGACAGGATGGATAATGAGAACCTTCAAAACTAGGGAGGCCAAGCCCATGATGACACTCTTCAGGTCACTTGTTTTATCTAGGCTGGAATATTGCTGCACTCTAACAGCACCTTTCAAGGCAGGTGAAATTGCCGACCTAGAAAATGTACAGAGAACTTTCACGGCGCGCATAACGGAGATAAAACACCTCAATTATTGGGAGCGCTTGAGGTTCCTAAACCTGTATTCCCTGGAATGCAGGAGGGAGAGATACATGATTATATACACCTGGAAAATCTTAGAGGGACTAGTACCGAACTTGCACACGAAAATCACTCACTACGAAAGCAAAAGACTTGGCAGACGATGCACCATCCCCCCAATGAAAAGCAGGGGTGTCACTAGCACGTTAAGAGACCATACAATAAGTGTCAGGGGCCCGAGACTGTTCAACTGCCTCCCAGCACACATAAGGGGGATTACCAACAGACCCCTGGCAGTCTTCAAGCTGGCACTGGACAAGCACCTAAAGTCAGTTCCAGATCAGCCGGGCTGTGGCTCGTACGTTGGTTTGCGTGCAGCCAGCAGCAACAGCCTGGTTGATCAGGGGCTGATCCACCAGGAGGCCTGGTCACAGACCGGGCCGCGGGGGCGTTGACCCCCGAAACTCTCTCCAGGTAAACTCCAGGTAAACAGTATTGGCAAGGCACTCCTATGCCATGTTGGTAAAGATATTTCTTTTCATGCTCTTAAGAGCGGTATGCGCATCATCACCATACAGAATGCTACCCAGGCTCATGAGCTTTCTCGTCTTTCCCATATCGATACTGTTCCTGTCACTATTGAAAAACATCATTCCCTCAATTCTTGTAGTGGTACCGTCATTCTGCCCCATACCATAGTTCAACAAAATTTCCAGACATGTGGCACTGACATTCTTGAACAGCTGGAACTCCAAGATCTCCCAATCCTCAAGGTAGACACTTATGTTCTTCCTGCCCGCGGGCAGAGACGATACCCTAGCAATGTGGCTCATTTAACTTTTGACAGCCATGAACTTCCATCCTCAGTTTATGTAGCAGGACATCGGTTACAAGTTCGAAAGGTGATCCCTACACCGCAACAGTGTAGAAATTGCTGGCGATTTGGCCAGCCAGTGAAATATTGCAGATCTATCGCCGAATGCCCAGTCTGTGGTGCCGATGACCATTCTAATACGTCTTGCAATCGACCTCCCTCTTGCCTTAATTGTCATGAGGCTCACCCTTCGTACTCTAGCCATTGTCAAGTCTACTTAAACGAGCGGGAAATCCGTTACCTCAAAGAGGCAGAAGGTCTCCCTTATGCCATGGCAGTTTCTCATCTCCGCCTCCAAGGGAGACTCCCTCGTGTTTCTTATTCCCGTCTTTCAAAAAGTCCCCCCACTTCTGGTATCCCATCTTCTGCACCCACCTCTGTGGTTACCTCTCCCATAGTCATTCCTGTATCTAATTCTTTTGCTGTCCTCGGCTCAGACGTCCCTACTTCAACGCCTCAGTCTGATCTCGCTTCTTTGTGTTCTCTCTCACAAGCCTCAGTAGCGACGAGATCTCGTATGACACCTCCCAATCGTCCCTCTACTTCTCAAAAGTCATAAAAAGGTCTGTTAGCACCTCCTACCCATCTTCCACCTCCTCATTTTACCTTCCCTGTCTCTGTACCTGGTTCTCCCCCTCTCACTGGCTCTGTTACAAGTGTAGAGGTTCACCCTCCTCCTAGTACTGTACCTTCCTCCCCTGTTCCCTCCCAGGTTTCTTCCTCTTCTGCCACCTCCCAGGTTTCTGCCTCTTCTGTCCCCTTCCACGCTTCTCCAGTTCCCTCCACCCTTTCGCCCCCCCCTTCCTTGGTACAGTCCAATACAGTTCCAATCTTTACTCATCCTCCCCCTACCATTTCCAATATTGTCTCCCATACGACATATCTGAATTCTGAAACACTTGAAGCAATCTCTGAATATATTGCAGAGACCAAACCATCAATGGACTTTGATCCACCCTCCGCTCCTTTTCTCTCCTCTGCTCCATCTGCGCAACTTCTTTCTTCACAGCGCACCATTCCTTCGCTGCTTGAACGTTTTCCACTGCCTCCGCATGTGGACTTTTCTAACCCCTCTAGTCTGTAGGAACCCTTACCTGCGGATTTCAGGTATCTTTATCATTGCCAATCATGGCCTATTTACAGTGGAATATACGCGGCCTCAGGGGTAATCGGGGTGAGCTTCAGATGTTACTATCCCAGTTTTCCCCTGTTGGTGTTTGCTTACAGGAACCAAAATTACACTCTGCTGCTATCTCTCCCATCTCAGGCTATAATTTATTGTATTCTTCAGATCCTTTTCCTGATGGGACCTTTAATGAAAGTGCCCTTCTTCTACGCACTGATATTCCGTACCATCAGCTATTTGTTCATACTTTGCTGCATTACACAGCAGCTCATATCCACTTGCATAGGTGGTATACGCTCTGTTCTTTATATCTCTCTCCTTCTCGGGCATTATCTATTCCGGATATTGCCTTTCTTGTTTCGTCATTACTGCCACCGATTCTGTTACTTGGTGATTTTAATGCCCACCATTTCCTCTGGGGGGGTCTCACTGTGATTCCCGTGGCATCCAGTTAGAGGCTTTTCTTGCCACCCACCCCCTCCATGTTTTAAATACAGGTACTCACACCCATTTTGATCCTCGGACTCACACTCTCTCTTGCATCGATCTCACAGTCTGCTCTTCCTCCACCGCATTAGACTTCACTTGGTCTGCTCTCCCGGACTTACATGACAGCGATCATTTCCCAATCATTCTTACTTCCCCTTCATATTCAACACCTCTTTGCATCCCACGCTGGCAATTTGATCAGGCAAATTGGAACCTTTACTCACACCTAAATGTTTTTAGAGAGGTTCCTTCTTCGTCCTCCATCGATGAGCTTTTACACCTCTTCTCATCCTCCGTTTTAACCGCAGCTTCTCATTCTATACCCCAAACTTTGGGCAGGCATTCTCAGAAATGCGTGCCTTGGTGGTCTCCTGCTTGTGCTCGTGCAGTACGTTTGAAACGCGCTGCATGGGGCAGGTACCGGTACAATAGAACCACAGAGAGACTTCTTGATTTTAAGCAGAAGCGTGCGATCGCTCGCCGTGTCATCCGTGATGCTAAATGGACTTGCTGGCGAGATTATGTCTCCACAATCACCTCTGCTTCCTCTATAAGTGCAATCTGGAAAAAAGTACGAAAACTGAGTGGTAAATATTCTCCTGACCCGGCTCCTGTTCTGCGGGTTGCTGGTGTTGATATAGCAAACCCACTAGATGTTGCCAATGAAATTGGCAATCATCTGGTCCATATTTCTCAGGGACTCCATCTATGCCCCTCATTTCTTTCCTCAAAGTCTGCCAGAGAGTTAGCACCCTTGGACTTTTCTTCTCTCAGAGAAGAACAGTATAATGTGCCTTTTACACTTCAAAGAACTGGACACAACACTCTCAGCTTGCCGATCATCGGCAGCTGGGCCCGACGACATTCATATTCGTATGCTACAACATTTACATCAGTCAGCCCTTGCAGTCCTATTATGCCTTTACAATCTTATTTGGTCACAAGGAGTTCTTGCACAGCTGTGGAAATCCGCCATTGTTCTCCCTTTTCGCAAACCAGGCACTACGGGACATGGAACCTCCCACTATCGTCCCATCGCTCTTACCAGTGCAGTTTGCAAAGTGATGGAACGCCTAGTAAATAGACGTTTAGTGTGGTATTTAGAGACACACAACAGTCTCTCCACTAGTCAGTATGGCTTTCGTAAGGGACGTTCTACCATAGACCCCTTACTGCACTTGGATACGTATGTTCGTAATGCCTTTGCGAATAACCACTCAGTTCTTGCCATATTTTTTGACCTTGAGAAGGCATATGACACAACTTGGAGGTATAATATTTCAGCCCAAGCCCACTCCTTAAGCCTTCGAGGCAATCTACCATCCTTCCTTAAGAACTTTTTAACTGACAGGCATTTCCGTGTTTGGGTTAATAATGTGCTCTCCCCGGACTTTATCCAAGCTGAAGGTGTCCCCCAGGGATGTGTTCTGATCACAACACTTTTTCTCCTTGCTATTAATGATTTGGCCTCTAGTCTTCCATCAAATATTTGGTCATCACTCTATGTTGATGACTTCGCTATTGCCTGTGCAGGCGCTGACTCATCTCATTACAGTTTCTCTCCAACATGCAGTCGACCGTGTTTCCAATTGGACCACCACACGTGGGTTTAAATTTTCCAGCACTAAAACCCACCAAATTACTTTCCCTAGACGCTCTGTCATCTCCGATCATCCTTTGTACCTCTATGGCTCCCGTATCCCTGAACGTGATACAGTCAAGTTTCTGGGCCTCCTCTTTGATCGTAGGTTATCCTGGAAACCTCACATTACCTCTCTGAAGGCAACTTGTCACAGCCAGCTGAACCTTCTTAAAACCCTTGCTCATCTCTCATGGGGAGCTGCTCGTCGAACCCTCCTTCGCCTACATTCCACCCTTATTTTATCGAAACTTGAATATGGTGACCAGATCTATTCAGCGGCATTTCCTGCTACTCTCTCTAGCCTTAACCCCATTCATCACCAAGGATTACGTTTATGCCTTGGTGCTTTTCGCTCTTCCCCTGTCGAGAGCCTCTATGCAGAAGCGAACGTTCCATCCTTATCCGATCGCCGTGATGCCCATTGCCTTTGCTACTATGTACGCTCTCATGATCTCCGCAATCCTTCCATTTATAGAATGGTCACTGATATTAGTAGACATTCTTTATTTGTTCGCCGAACCTGTTTACTCCGTCCCTTCTCTCTTCGCCTTCATTCGCTCTTGTCTCCTCTTCAATTACCACCTTTCTATGTACATGTAGCATCTCACTTTTCCCTATCCCCCTGGGAAGTTCCAGCTGTTCGAGTCTGTTCTTTCTCTCTCCCTTGCTCGAAAGCCCAACTGTCTATGGTCGCTTCCCGCTCTCTTTTTCTTGACCACTTTCACTCTCATTCTCATGCCATTGCTGTGTACACAGATGGCTCTAAGTCTTCTGACGGCGTAGGATTCGCAGCAGTGTTTCCGGACAGCATTGTACAAGGGCATTTACTATCTTCGGCTAGTATTTTTACTGCTGAATTGTATGCCATTCTTACAGCACTTATCCGTATTGCATCTATGCCTGTGCCATCATTTGTGGTTGTCTCAGCCTCCCTTAGTGCTTTACAGGCTATACAGAAATTTGATACACCTCACCCCTTAGTCCTCCGTATCCAACTTTGGCTACGCCGCATCTTTACCAAGCATAAAGATATTGTTTTTTGCTGGGTCCCTGGTCATGTTGACGTACAGGGCAATGAACAGGCAGACACTGCTGCGTGGTGAGCAGTACATGACCTACCAGTTTCATATAGAGGTATTTCATTTACGGACTATTTTGCTGCAAAATCTTCTCACCTTCACACCCGTTGGCAACAACGTTGGTCTACTATGCTCGGCAACAAACTTCAATCTATTAAACCGAGTATAGGTTACTGGCCATCTTCTTATCACCAGTGTCGAGGTTGGGAGACTACTGTCTCCCGTCTTCGCATTGGCCATACTCGTCTTACTCATGGATATCTCATGGAGAGGCGCCCTGCTCCTCTCTGTGAGAATTGCCAAGCTCCATTATCAGTCAGCCACATTCTGTTGGACTGCCCACTTTATCAACGAGCACGCAGAATTTACCTCCGTCGTCGTCTTCGCTCTGCTGTTCTCTCTTTACCTTCCCTTCTCGCTGATGGACCCACCTTTCATCCAGACTCTCTCATTGACTTTTTGACAACAACTGACTTACTTCACAAATTCTGATACCTTCAGCCCTTTCTACTTCAATCTCTTGCTACCCTCTACCCCCGTACTATCCCCTGCCCCGCTGTTTTCTGTAACCTGCTGATCATCCCTCCTCCGTTCTGCCATCCAATACCCTCGCTTCCTTCCCTTCCCTGCAGCACTGTATAGCCCTTGTGGCTTAGCGCTTCTTTTTTGATTATAATAATAATGGTAGCGAATGTGGTCGTAATATGGATTAGCTTGCAGGAGCTCTATCTCTTCCACTAAAGGATCCGTCTTGTTCATCCTACGGTGACTCTTCAGGAGAACTGGTCCAGGAGCACGGAGGCTCCTGTAGAGAAATGACGTGAATAGTTGAGGAGTCTTTCATGAGGGGTTGCATTAGTAGCTGCGCACATCAATGATCTAATAGAGTGAAGAGCGTCAGGTAGGACAGTTTGCCAGTGTTGAACAGGTAGATTGCACTACTTCAATGTCATTGTAACTGCCTTCCATATAGTACCATTGAACCGCTCCACTTGAGCATTGCCTTGAGGGTTGTAGCTTGTTGTTCTGCTGCAGGCAATACCTTTGCTAGCCAAAAGCTCCTGAAGTTCGTTACTCATGAACGAGGATCCCCTGTCTGTATCGATATAAGCTGGTATACCAAAAATAGAGAACAACTGTGAAAGACAACTAATAACAGTTGAAGCAGTCATATTTGCACAGGGGAACACAAAGGGAAACCTTGAATATTCATCTACTATGTTAAGGAAATATCTATTCTGATTTATGCTTGGTAGAGATCCTTTGAAATCTATATTCAGTCTCTCGAAAGGCTGGGTCGATTTTATGAGACGAGTCTTCTCTGGCTGATGAAAGTTCGGCTTGCACTCTGCACATACTCTGCATGCTCTGATCACTTGCCGGACATCTTCCACTGAGTAGGGCATGTTCTTTGATTTGACAAAATTGTACAGGCGCATAACTCCTGGGTGATACAAAGCCTTGTGGAGCGCTGAGAGTCATTGCAAATCATGACATGCTGCTCCAGAGTGGTTCAGAATATCAAAGTCATAACACGATAGCTCCAACTTCCAGCATAATATCTTGTCATTCTTTATCCTACTTTTGTGCTTCTTGTCGAGCATATACATCACGGATCATTGGTCAGTCCTTATGGTGAAATGTTTACCAGTTAAATAATGCCTCCAGTGGCGAACTGCCTCTATGATGGCCTGGGCTTCCTTTTCTACAGCAGCATAACACTTCTCTGATCCTTGAAAAGCTCTCGAAAAGAAGGCTACTGGTCGTCCTGCCTGAGATAAGACTGCAGCAATGGCAATGTCAGATGCATCCATTTCCAATTCGAATGGTAGGGACTCATCAGTGGCTTGAACTACTGAGTTTTCAATGTCCTGTTTGAGAGTATGGAAAGTGGCTTCTGCTTCCTTTGTCACAGGAAATGTGGTAGCACTCAATGGGCGGACTTTACTTGAATAGCTGTAGATACATTGTGAGTAATAAGCAAAGAGACCTCGAGTTTACCTGGAGAGAGTTCCGGGGGTCAACGCCCCCGCGGCCCGGTCTGTGACCAGACCTCCTGATGGATCAGAGCCTGATCAACCAGGCTGTTACTGCTGGCTCGCAAACCAACGTACGAGCCACAGCCCGGCTGGTCAGGAACCGACTTTAGGTGCTTGTCCAGTGCCAGCTTGAAGACTGCCAGGAGTCTGTTGGTAATCCCACTTATGTTTGCTGGGAGGTAGTTGAACAGTCTCGGGCCCCTGACACTTATTGTATGGTCTCTTAACGTGCTAGTGACACCCCTGCTTTTCATTGGGGGGATGTTGCATCGTCTGCCAAGTCTTTTGCTTTCGTAGTGAGTGATTTTCGTGTGCAAGTTCGGTACTAGTCCCTCTAGGATTTTCCAGGTGTATATAATCATGTATCTCTCCCGCCTGCATTCCAGGGAACACAGGTTCAGGAACCTCAAGCGCTCCCAGTAATTGAGGTGTTTTATCTCCATTATGCGCGCCGTGAAGGTTCTCTGTACATTTTCTAGGTCAGCAATTTCACCTGCCTTGAAAGGTGCTGCTAGTGTGCAGCAATATTCCAGCCTAGATAGAACAAGTGACCTGAAGAGTGTCATCATGGGCTTGGCCTCCCTAGTTTTGAAGGTTCTCATTATCCATCCTGTCATTTTTCTAGCAGATGCGATTGATGCAATGTTATGGTTCTTGAAGGTGAGATCCTCCGACATGATCACTCCCAGGTCTTTGACGTTGGTGTCTCGCTCTATTTTGTGGCCAGAATTTGTTTTGTACTCTGAAGATTTAATTTCCTCGTGTTTACCATATCTGAGTAATTGAAATTTCTCCACGTTGAACTTTATATTGTTTTCTGCAGCCAACTGAAAGATTTGGTTTATGTCCACCTGGAGACTTGCAGTGTCTGCAATGGAAGACACTGTCATGCAGATTCGGGTGTCATCTGCAAAGGAAAACACGGTGCTGTGGCTGACATCCTTATCTATGTCAGATATGAGGATGAGGAACAAGATGGGAGCGAGTACTGTGTCTTGTGGAACAGAGCTTTTCACCGTAGCTGCCTCGGACTTTACTCTGTTGACTACTACTCTCTGTGTTCTGTTTACCTGGAGAGAGTTTACCTGGAGAGAGTTTCGGGGGTCAACGCCCCCGCGGCCCGGTCTGTGACCAGGCCTCCTGGTGGATCAGCGCCTGATCAACCAGGCTGTTGCTGCTGGCTGCACGCAAACCAACGTACGAGCCACAGCCCGGCTGATCAGGAACTGACTTTAGGTGCTTGTCCAGTGCCAGCTTGAAGACTGCCAGGGGTCTGTTGGTAATCCCCCTTATGTGTGCTGGGAGGCAGTTGAACAGTCTCGGGCCCCTGACACTTATTGTATGGTCTCTTAACGTGCTAGTGACACCCCTGCTTTTCAGTGGGGGGATGGTGCATCGTCTGCCAAGTCTTTTGCTTTCGTAGTGAGTGATTTTCGTGTGCAAGTTCGGTACTAGTCCCTCTAGGATTTTCCAGGTGTATATAATCATGTATCTCTCCCTCCTGCGTTCCAGGGAATACAGGTTTAGAAACCTCAAGCGCTCCCAGTAATTGAGGTGTTTTATCTCCGTTATGCGCGCCGTGAAAGTTCTCTGTACATTTTCTAGGTCGGCAATTTCACCTGCCTTGAAAGGTGCTGTTAGAGTGCAGCAATATTCCAGCCTAGATAGAACAAGTGACCTGAAGAGTGTCATCATGGGCTTGGCCTCCCTAGTTTTGAAGGTTCTCATTATCCATCCTGTCATTTTTCTAGCAGATGCGATTGATACAATGTTATGGTCCTTGAAGGTGAGATCCTCCGACATAATCACCCCCAGGTCTTTGACGTTGGTGTTTCGCTCTATTTTGTGGCCAGAATTTGTTTTGTACTCTGATGAAGATTTAATTTCCTCATGTTTACCATATCTGAGTAATTGAAATTTCTCATCGTTGAACTTCATATTGTTTTCTGCAGCCCACTGAAAGATTTGGTTGATGTGAGGAAATTATAGATCCATCGACCGACTTTTCCTGTTATTCCTTTAGCACGCATTTTGTGCACTATTACGCCATGGTCACACTTGTCAAAGGCTTTTGCAATGTCTGTATATATTACATATGCATTCTTTTTGTCTTCTAGTGCATCTAGGACCTTGTCGTAGTGATCCAATAGTTGAGACAGACAGGAGCGACCTGTTCTTAACCCATGTTGCCATGGGTTGTGTAATTGATGGGTTTCTAGATGGGTGGTGATCTTGCTTCTTAGGACCCTTTCAAAGATTTTTATGATATAGGATGTTAGTGCTATCGGTCTGTAGTTCTTTGCTATTGCTTTACTGCCCCCTTTATTGAGTGGGGCAATGTCTGTTGTTTTTAGTAACTGTGGGACGACCCCCGTGTCCATGCTCCCTCTCCATAGGATGGTAAAAGCTCGTGATATGGGCTTCCTGCAGTTCTTGATGAACACGGAGTGCCATGAGTCTGGCCCTGGGGCAGAGTGCATGGGCATGTCATTTATCGCCTGTTCGAAGTCATTTGGCGTCAGGATAACATCAGATAGGTTTGTGTTAACCAAATTCTGTGGCTCTCTCATAAAAAATCCATTTTGATCTTCGACTCTCAGACTGGTTAGTGGCTTGCTAAAAACTGAGTCATATTGGGACTTGAGTAGCTCACTCATTTCCTTGCTGTCATCTGTGTAGGACCCAACTTGTTTAAGTAGGGGCCCAATACTGGACGTTGTTCTCGACTTTGATTCGTCATAGGAGAAGAAATACTTTGTATTTCTTTCGAATTCGTTTCTGGCTTTTAGTTCTTCCCGCGATTCCTGACTCCTATAAGATTCCTTTAGCTTAAGTTTGATGCTTGCTATTTCTCTGACCAGTGTCTCCCTACGCATATCATATATATTGACTTCTTTTAGCAGCTCTGTTATTCTTTTCCGTTGCCTGTAAAGGGAAAGCCTGTCTCTTTCTATTTTACATCTACTCCTCCTTTTTCTTAGAGGAATAAGCCTTGTGCATACATCGAGTGCCGCCGAGTTAATCTGATCTAGGCATAACTTGGGGTCTGTGTTGCTTAATATATCTTCCCAGCTTACATCGGTTAGGACTTGGCTTACTTGGTCCCACTTTATGTTTTTGTTATTGAAGTTGAATTTGGTGAATGCTCCCTCGTGACTAGTCTCATTATGTCGGTCTGGGGCTCCGTGCATACATGTCTGAACCTCAATTATGTTTTGATCTGAGTATATTGTTTTTGATATGGTGACATTTCGTATCAGATCATCATTGTTAGTGAAGATGAGGTCTAGTGTATTCTCCAGTCTGGTAGGCTCTATTATTTGCTGGTTTAAATTGAATTTTGTGCAGAGATTTAAAAGCTCGTGTGAGTGTGAGTTTTCATCAGAGCTGCCTCCTGGTGTTATTACCGCAACAATATTATTTGCTATATTCCTCCATTTTAGGTGCCTTAAGTTGAAATCCCCCAGGAGCAAGATGTTGGGTGCAGGAGCTTGCAGATTTTCCAGACAGTGGTCAATTTTTAACAGCTGTTCCTGGAATTGCTGGGATATTGCATCCGGAGGCTTGTAGACTACCACAATGACTAGGTTTTGGTTCTCGATCTTTACTGCTAAAACTTCCACTACATCATTTGAGGCATTAAGCAGTTATGTGCAAACAAGTGACTCTGCAATGTACAGGCCAACCTCTCCCCCCCTTTTGCCTGTTCACTCTGTCACATCTGTATCTCAATAAATAATTTTTATAGTGGGCCTGATGATGATAAATTATGCAATATCACAGTCACTAGCGCAATGGTTATCAAACAGATAGACCGGTTAGAGAAAAAATAAATCCCCGGGCCCTGATGAACCTTTTTTCAAGGGTTCTTGAAGAGTGTATGTTGTGATAGAAACACAGGCCTTATCTCTAGGCTTTATTGAACATAGAATCTTCATAGTACTTCTGCAACAACAAAATATAATGACTAGTACATCTAATAATGGCTTCTACAGGGATGGTGATGTCTTGCATATGTCAAGAGAAAAGTTATAACTACAGGCCACATATTTAAACTCACCATGTAATCTGCATCGCTGATAAATGGATAAAGTAGGAGAGAATCACACACCATGTGTTGGTGCCCATGACACACGCCAAACTGTTGTTGTTGTTAAGGGCCCCTAGAGGTGGTGCAGTATTATCCTGCTGCTGCTCCCCACAGGACCAGTATCACTACAATCTCCCCCTTCTAAAATATCAGAGACAGTAATCTCCCAAACTGTTAGGTGGGCGACGTACACGTCCCGACCTTCGTAGCCCTTGAGCCTCTTCACCAGGTTCGATATTTTCCAGCGGGGTTTGATTAACTGCTGGAGCAGAATCCTCTATTTCCATAGGGGTAGTCTCAAGGGGCTTTCCAGGAGAAAACGAAGCATCTTTCACATCTATTGGTGTATCTTGAGATTCCACACTAATAGGGATTTCAACTGGGGCTAAATGTCTTGTAGATACTGTAGTCTCTTCACCATTTTGGTAGCGAATGTGGGCGTAATGTGGATTAGCTTGCAGGAGCTCTACCTCTTCCACTAAAGGATCCGTCTTGTTCATCCTACGGTGACTCTTCAGGAGAACGGGTCCAGGATGACATAACCAAGTGGGCACGGAGGCTCCCGTAGAGGAACGACGTGAATAGTTGAGGAGTCTTTCATGAGGGGTTGCATTAGTAGCTGTGCACAGCAGTGATCTAATAGAGTGAAGAGCATCAGGTAGGACAGTTTGCCAGTGTTGAACAGGTAGATTGCGCGACTTTAATGTCATTGTAACTGCCTTCCATATAGTACCATTGAACCGCTCCACTTGACCATTGCCTTGAGGGTTGTAGCTTGTTGTTCTGCTGCAGGCAATACCTTTGCTAGCCAAAAACTCCTGAAGTTCGTTACTCATGAACGAGGATCCCCTGTCTGAATGGATATAAGCTGGCATACCAAAAATAGAGAACAACTGTGAAAGACAACTAATAACAGTTGAAGCAGCCATATTTGCACAGGGGAATACAAAGGGAAACCTTGAATATTCATCTACTATGTTAAGGAAATACCTATTCTGATTTGTGCTTGGTAGAGGTCCTTTGAAATCTATATTCAATCTTTCGAAAGGCTGGGTGGATTTTATGAGATGAGTCTTCTCTGGCTGATGAAAGTTTGGCTTGCACTCTGCACATACTCTGCATGCTCTGATCACTTGTCGCACATCTTCCACTGAGTAGGGCATGTTCTTTGATTTGACAAAATGGTACAGGCGTGTAACTCCTGGGTGACACAAAGCCTTGTGGAGAGCTGAGAGTGATTGCAAATCATGACATGCTGCTCCACAGTGGGACCTAGAGAATGCATCAGGTGAGATATTCTCTTGACCCGGTCGGTACAGAATATCAAAGTCATAACACGATAGTTCCATCCTCCAGCGTAATATCTTGTCATTCTTTATCCTACTTTTGTGCCTCTTGTCGAACATATACATCACGGACCGTTGGTCAGTCCTTATGGTGAAATGTCTACCAGTTAAATAATGCCTCCAGTGGCGAACTGCTTCTATGATGGCCTGGGCTTCCTTTTCTACAGCAGCATAACATTTCTCTGATCCTTGAAAAGTTCTCGAAAAGAAGGCTACTGGTCGTCCTGCCTGAGATAAGACGGCAGCAATGGCAATGTCAGATGCATCCGTTTCCACTTCGAATGGTAGGGACTCATCAATGGCTTGAACTACTGAGTTTTCAATATCCTGTTTGAGAGTATGGAAAGCGGTTTCTGCTTCCTTTGTCACAGGAAATGTGGTAGCACTCAATGGGCGGACTTTACTTGAATAGTTGTAGATCCATTGTGAGTAATAAGCAAAGAGACCAAGAGTTCTTCGGAGTGACTTTTTGTCTTGAGGCATTGGAAGTTCCCGTAGAGGTCGTAGTCGTTCAGGGTCTGGGAATATTGAACCTCCTTCCACTACATAACCAAGGATGCTAAGCCTTTTAGTTGAAAAAGTGCACTTTTCCTCATTGTAACTGATATTTTTCTTCTTGGCGGCTTCCAAAAACTTATCAAGGTTTGCATCATGTTCCTCCTGGGTCTTGCCACAAATGGTAACATTATCTAAATACGCGTAGGTTCCCATGAGTTGCTCTTCCTGAATGAGTGAATCCATAATTCGTTGGAAGCAGGCTACCCCATTGGTGACTCCAAAAGGGACTCTGGTAAACTGATACAGGCCATCACTAGCCTGAAACGCTGTGTATGGTTTATCTTCATTCCTTATAGGGACTTGATGATAGGCACTCTGCAGATCAATTGTGCTAAACACGTAGTACTGAGCAATTTTGTTCACTGTATCGTCAATTCGAGGTAGAGGGTACCCATCAAGAAGTGTAAATTTGTTGATTGTCTCAGAGTAATCGATAGCCAGTCTCCGTTTCCTATAACCATCTTTAACAACAACAACCTGTGCACGCCAAGGGGAATCACTCGGTTCTATAATACCCTCCTTCAGCAGCCTCTGAGTTTCTTTCTCAATGAACATCCGATCCTCATAAGAATAGCGGCGTGACTTAGCTGATATAGGATGGCAATCCGCGGTAAGATTTGCAAACAGCTTTGGTGGGTCTACCCTTAAAGTGCTAAGTCCACAGACAACAAGAGGAGGCAGTTCACCTCCATATGTTAAGGTGACACTACCATGCAGCTTCTGAAAGTCCTGACCAAGGATAACATCAGAGCACAGTTGTGGCAGAATAGCTAAATGTACATCTTGATAATCCTTTCCATTAACTCTGAGATTTACCTTACAAAACCCTAAGGTCTGAATAGAGAGAGATGTTGATGCCATGGAAACGGTACCTGATGAGTGATGTAGAGTCAAGGAGAGCCGTTTAACTAAGTCAAGGTTGATGAAACTCTCTGAGCTGCCACTATCAATAAGACCATCTACTTCTGTTCCTTTGATGAATACTTTCACAACTGCCTTTGACAGTGAATTTGGAGTAGCCGCAGAAGTCACTGTTGCTAGAGTCGCATGATCACTGGAATGTGTGGAGGCACTAGCTCTTGTTGATGCATTAGCACGACATACTTTAGCAAAGTGACCTTTCTTGTGGCATTTATGGCACATTGCTTCACGAGCAGGACACTTTGGACGTGGATGTCTTGAAAAACCACAAAAGAAACACACCGTACCTGCTGCTGCTGTCACTGAGGCAGGTTCCCCAGTAACTTCATTGCAAGAGTCTTGGTCAGGAATTGCAGCACTTACCACTCGAGAAGGCTGAGTGGTACTGTATACTTCAGAATTCTTCTGGGCTGAATCTAGAGCTCTTGCCTGGTCAAAGGCAGCGGCTAAGTCGAGAGTTTTATTCTCCAATAAACGCTGCCTTATTATTGGTGATTGCAGGCCACTGATAAAAGCATCCCTGATGGACTCTTCACAATACTGAGCAGCTGTCACTGCTTGGAAGTGACAGTCCTTACCTAAAATTTTCAGTGCTTGAAAGTATTCCTCTAAGGACTCATCAATCTGCTGGCGGCGAGTTGCAAGGCGATAGCGTGCAAAGATTTCATTTGTAGGTTTAATATACTGAGACTTGAGGGTTTTGATAGCATCTTCGTAGGTATTACACTCAGAAATAGCCTCATATATCTTAGGTGACACAAAATTGATGAGCAGACTTAGTTTATCTAGATCTTCTTTAGGAAGGGCTCCCAAGAAGTTTTCGAAAGTCTTAAACCAGTGCTTCCATTCCTGAGCAGCCGTTGATAAGCTGGGGTCACAGTCTAGCCTCTCAGGTTTCAGTAAACGCTCCATGTTGTGATGTAGTCTAGCGCAGGATCACCACCAGGTAGCCCAGGATTCTATGTTCAATAAATTGTTGTGATAGAAACATAGGCCTTATCTCTAGGCTTTATTGAACATAGAATCTTCATAGTACTTCTGCAACAAAATATAATGACTAGTACATCTAATAATGGCTTCTACAGGGATGGTGATGTCTTGCATATGTCAAGAGAAAAGTTATAACTACAGGCCACATATTTAAACTCACCATGTAATCTGCATCGCTGATAAATGGATAAAGTAGGAGAGAATCACACACCATGTGTTGGTGCCCATGACACACGCCAAACTGTTGTTGTTGTTGTTAAGGGCCTCTAGAGGTGGTGCAGTATTATCCTGCTGCTGCTCCCCACAGGACCAGTATCACTACAGTGTAAAATGGAAGTTTGTGAACCATTGACTAATATTTTTTAATATTTCTCTTCAAACAGGTGTAGTATCTGATATGTGGAAGATGGCTAATGTAATTCCTATTTTTAAAGTAGGGGACAAGTCGTTACCATCAAATTACCGCCCAATAAGCCTAACCTCAATTGTAGGTAAATTGCTAGAGTCAATTATAGCTGATAATATAAGAAGCCTTCTGGATAAGCACAGCTTGATTATTGATACCATGGATTCACGAGGGGCCGTTCCTAGTTAGCTAATTTATTAACCTTCTTCAGTAAAGCTTTTGAGGCCGTTGATCATGATAAAGAATTCGATATTGTTTATTTAGATTTTAGTAAGGCTTTGATAGAGTACAACACCACAAATGAAAGTGGCATTGGGGAAAAAGTGCTGTCATGGATCGAGTCATGGCTCACCATGGGGTTAAATCCGAGTGGGGATCTGTAACAAGTGGGGTTCCACAGGGATCAGTCTTGCGTCCATTGTTGTTTATAATATATATCAATGACCTTGATGTGGGAATTACTAGTGATATGAGCAAATTCGCCGATAACACAAAGATAGGTAGGATAATTGTTTCAAACTTAGATGTCACGGAACTTCAGGAGGATTTAGACAAACTCAATACCTGGTCGGAAGAGTGGCAGATGCAGTTCAATGTAGATAAATGCAAGGTTCTGAAGCTCGGGAGTGTCCATAACCCTAGTACTTATCAGTTAAATAATGTAGAACTTAGCCATACAGATTGCGAAAAGGATTTGGGGGTTATGATGAGCAGGAACCTTAAACCAAGACAGCAATGCCTAAGCGTACGTAACAAGGCAAACAGATTGCTGGGATTTATATCTAGAAGCGTAAGCAACAGAAGTCCAGCGGCTATTCTACAGCTTTATACATCATTCACAATGTTCATTTCAACCCAAACGCCCCGACTAGTATAAGAGGCCAACTCAAATGTCGACATATTACTGTGGGCAAATAGTCACCAGGGAAAAAGTGGTGTGTGCCATTTCTCTTAGACGGCAATGACACCATGAGACTATGGTGCATTTTCGACAAAGATGCCTGCGGCATCTTTGTCTGCATATTATTATGGACCCATCGTGTTCATTTCAACACTAATGGCACGTCGAGAGCAAGAGGCCAGTTCAAATTCCAGCATATTAATATGGACTCATCGCCACCCGGGGAAAAGTTGTATTCTGTTTCTCTTAGATGATGATGACATGATGAGACTATGGGGTGTATTCGATGGAGATGCCTCCGGCAGAGCCCTTAAGTTTGGAAAAAATCACTATTCACACTATCCAGTGTGAGCTGGATTGAAAGCTCGACCTCAATGAGATAAGATAAGATAAGATAAGATTTCGTTCGGATTTTTAACCCCGGAGGGTTAACCACCCAGGATAACCCAAGAAAGTCAGTGCGTCATCGAGGACTGTCTAACTTATTTCCATTGTGGTCCATAATCTTGTCCCCCAGGATGCGACTCACACCAGTCGACTAACACCCAGGTACCTATTTGCTGCTAGGTGAACAGAACAACAGGTGTAAGGTAATGTGTCGAAATGTTTCCACCCACCGGGAATCGAATCGAATAATCACCAAATCCCTTCCCTGGCAACACATCCCCCCACTCTTCATAGATCTAAACTTACTCCCTGTTCAGTACATCCACACTTACTACTGTGCAATCTACATCTACAGGGCCTTAAACTCCAATATCAACCTTGACCTAAAACGCTTTCTTGATAGTTGTGACAGAACCCACAGGCATAACACCAGACACAAACATCTCTATGACATTCCCCGTGTCCGACTAAACCTTTACAAAAATTCAATGTATGTCAAAGGCCCTAAAATCTGGAACACCCTACCTGAGAACTCTAGAACTGCAGACACATTCATCACCTTCAAAACTACCATTAGAAAACATCTTATCTCCCTGATACACCCCGTCAACTAACTACACGAATACCACCTGGTGGTTCACACTTACACTCACTCACCCATTTGACCATAAACAGAAATATTAATCTCAATCTTAAAATAATGAATCCTGTGATACTCCAATACTGAAACTATGTACTGTGCCAATACAAAAGCATTCACATTGCTAAACTCACAAACTAGTATTTAGTCACTTAGCCATAATACCAACTTACCTCATAATTTGTAATATTTTAAAATTAAGAATTAAACTAAGTCTGCCCGAAATGCCTAGCCATGCTAGGTGTTCTAGTGGTACACTCTGTAATCATTATTTTACTACATGTAAACCACACAATAACCAAATTCTGTAAACTCTCGCTTCACACGGCGAGGGTCTGGGTTCGATTCCCAGCCAGAGTAGAAACATTGGATGTGTTTCTTTCCACCTGTTGTCTATGTTCCCCATCAGTAAAATGGGTACCTGGGTGTTAGTCGACTGGTGTGGGTCGCATCCTGGGACACTGACCTAATTTGCCCGAAATGTACCGAAATGCGGAGCATAACAAGGGACTTTCTATATAGTAGTATGTCATTGTTGTCAGCTAGGACTGTATACCTTGTACATGTACTTGTAGTAAATAAAGATATTATTATTATTATTATTATTGTAATCCTTATATAGAATAAACTTTGAATTTGAACCCAGGCCCTCCGTGTGTGAAGCGGGAGTCCATGGGATATTACCCCATTCCAAACTACCATTCCTCCATTTCCCCCCAAACTCTTCTTAAATCACAACCAAAGCTTCGTCTTGAAGCCAAACGTGATGCCTTACGCTGTATTGATAACTTAGTCACTCAGAACACTCTTTCACAAATTATTTACGTCGATGGTTCTGTTCACCAGTCCACTGTTGCAGCTGGTAGTGCTGCTGTTGTCATACAGAGTGATGGCTCTCATAGAGAAATTGGAGCACTCATCAATAACTGGGCCTCTAACCTTCAAACAGAACTGTTTGCCATACTCCTTGCACTCAAATGTGTCCATGTATCTAAGATTGACACTTTAATTGTAACTGATTCTCTGTCATCCATAAATGCTCTCAACTCATTAAGTATAAATTGTGGCATGCTTGTGTCAGAAGCCAGATATAGGTATTGTAAGATTGTGGACAGTGGAGTCAGAGTGCACATGCTGTGGATTCCGTCTCACATTGGTCTTCAGATGCATGATAGAATTGATAAATTGGCTAAACTGTATGCTTTCAAAGATGGGGTAGATTACAATCTTGGGTTGTCAGTTAGCAGTTTGAGAACAATAATACGAAAAGAACTTCAAATGAACTTTATTGACTTAAGACTTAGGGAGATTGACACAAGTCAGTCCATCTATCATCATTCCATCATGCAGGAGGAGCCACATGTCTATGGTGCATACAACAAGATAAGCTGACTCTTGGACGTCACTACTGCCCGGCTCATGCTGGGTTACAAGTATCTATGGCAGGTTAAATCTACCACCACCAGATGTAGACCAAACGAAATGTAAACTTTGCCAGATGGACTGTTGTCACACCTTGCTTCATTATGTACTGGAGTGTGATCAGATTAATGAATTTAGAAACAACTCACTCAGAAATGTTCAAGAAATGGCAAAGTATTTTATGCACAGTGGTATATTACAGACCATTCTGGAGAAATACCCTGACTTTGCTAGCTGTAAATAATGCATTACCATGTGTGTGTGTGTGTGTGTGTGTGTGTGCGTGTGTGGGTGTGTGTGTACTCACCTAATTGTACTCACCTAATTGTGGTTGCAGGGGTCGAGACTCAGCTCCTGGCCCCGCCTCTTCACTGATCGCTACTGGGTCCTCTCTCTTTCTGCTTCCTGAGCTTTGCCATACCTCTTCTTAAAACTATGCATGGTTCCTGCCTCCACTACTTCACTTGCTAGGCTATTCCACTTGCTGACAACTGTATGACTGAAGAAATACTTCCTAACGTCCCTGTGACTCATCTGAGTCTTCAGCTTCCAGTTGTGACCCCTTGCCCCTATGTCCCCTCTCTGGAACATCCTATCTTTGTCCACCTTGTCTATTCCCCGCAGTATCTTGTATGTCGTTATCATGTCTCCCCTGACCCTTCTGTCCTCCAGTGTCGTCAGTCTGATTTCCCTTAACCTTTCCTCGTACGACATTCCCTTGAGCTCTGGGACTAGCCTTGTTGCAAACCTTTGTACTTTTTCTAACTTCTTGACATGCTTGACCAGGTGTGGGTTCCAGACTGGTGCTGCATACTCCAGTATGGGCCTAACATACACAGTGTACAGTGTCTTGAACGATTCCTTATTAAGGTATCGGAACGCTATTCTCAGGTTTGCCAGGCGCCCGTATGCTGCAGCAGTTATTTGGTTGATGTGTGCCTCCGGTGATGTGCTCGGTGTTATGGTCACCCCAAGGTCTTTCTCCCTGAGTGAGGTCTGTAGTCTTTGTCCACCTAGCCTATACTCTATCTGCGGTCTTCTTTGCCCCTCCCCAATCTTCATGACTTTGCATTTTGCTGGATTGAATTCGAGAAGCCAGTTACTGGACCACATGTCCAGCCTGTCCAGGTCTCTTTGCAGTCCTGCCTCATCCTCGTCCGATTTAATTCTTCTCATCAACTTCACGTCATCTGCGAACAGGGACACTTCAGAGTCTGTTCCTTCCATCATGTCATTCACATATATCAAAAATAGCACTGGTCCTAGAACTGACCCCTGTGGGACCCCGCTCGTAACAGGCGCCCACTGTGATACCTCTTCACGTACCATGACTCGTTGCTGACTCCCTGTCAGGTATTCCCTTATCCATTGCAGTGCCCTCCCTTTTACATGTGCTTGATCCTCCAGCTTCTGTACTAATCTCTTGTGGGGAACTGTGTCAAAGGCCTTCCTGCAGTCTAGGAAAACGCAATCTACCCACCCCTCTCTCTCGTGTCTTACTTCTGTTACCTTGTCATAAAACTCCAGGAGGTTTGTGATACAGGATTTGCCTTCCATGAACCCATGCTGGTTTTCATTTATAATCTTGTTCCTTTCCAGGTGTTCGACCACTCTCCTCCTGATAATCTTCTCCATGACTTTGCACACAATACATGTCAGAGACACAGGTCTGTAGTTTAGTGCCTCGTTTCTGTTTCCTTTCTTAAATATGGGGACTACATTTGTTGTCTTCCATTTCTCAGGTAGTTGCCCAGTTTCAAGGGATGTGTTGAAGATTGTGGTTAGAGGCACGCACAGCATCTCTGCTCCTTCTCTAAGGACCCATGGGGAGATGTTGTCCGGTCCCATCGCCTTTGAGGTGTCAAGGTCACTTAAGAGCTTCTTCACCTCCTCCTCAGTTGTTCGTATGTCATCCAACACTTGTTGGTATATTCCCTCTTGATGTTCCCTTCTGTGATGTCTTCCCACAGCCCTTCCTGTCTATACTGTAAAAACTTCCTTAAATCTCCTGTTCAGCTCCTCACATACCTCCTGATCATTTCTTGTGAGTTCTCCACCTTCTGTCCTTAATCTGATCACCTGGTCTTTGACTGTTGTCTTCCTCCTGATGTGGCTATACAACAGTTTCGGGCTAGTCTTGATTCTCGATGTTTTGTCATTTTCATACTGTCGCTGGGCCTCCCTCCTTACCTGTGCATACTCATTCCTTGCTCTGCGACTGATCTCCCTATTTTCGCGTGTTCTCTGCCATCCAGTCTACCACAGCCAGATCTGAGACTGAACCTCTGCAAAGTGTGCAAGAACCCCACTGTAGTGATACTGGTCCTGTGGGGAGCAGCAGCAGGATAATACTGCACCACCTCTTGGGGCCCTTAACAACAACAACAGTTTGGTGTGTGTCATGGGCACCAACACATGGTGTGTGATTCTCTCCTACTATATCCATTTATCAGTGATGCAGATTACATGGTGAGTTTAAATATGTGGCCTGTAGTTATAACTTTTCTCTTGACATATGCAAGACATCACCATCCCTGTAGAAGCCATTATTAGATGTACTAGTCATTATATTTTGTTGTTGCAGAAGTACTATGAAGATTCTATGTTCAATAAAGCCTAGAGATAAGGCCTGTGTTTCTATCACAACAATTTATTGAACATAGAATCCTGGGCTACCTGGTGGTGATCCTGAGCTAGACTACATCACAACATGGAGCGTTTACTGAAACCTGAGAGGCTAGACTGTGACCCCAGCTTATCAACGGCTGCTCAGGAATGGAAGCACTGGTTTAAGACTTTCGAAAACTTCTTGGGAGCCCTTCCTAAAGAAGATCTAGATAAACTAAGTCTGCTCATCAATTTTGTGTCACCTAAGATATATGAGGCTATTTCTGAGTGTAATACCTACGAAGATGCTATCAAAACCCTCAAGTCTCAGTATATTAAACCTACAAATGAAATCTTTGCACGCTATCGCCTTGCAACTCACCGCCAGCAGAGTGATGAATCCTTAGAGGAATACTTTCAAGCACTGAAAATTTTAGGTAAGGACTGTCACTTCCAAGCAGTGACAGCTGCTCAGTATTGTGAAGAGTCCATCAGGGATGCTTTTATCAGTGGCCTGCAATCACCAATAATAAGGCAGCGTTTATTGGAGAATAAAACTCTCGACTTAGCCGCTGCCTTTGACCAGGCAAGAGCTCTAGATTCAGCCCAGAAGAATTCTGAAGTATACAGTACCACTCAGCCTTCTCGAGTGGTAAGTGCTGCAATTCCTGACCAAGACTCTTGCAATGAAGTTACTGTGGAACCTGCCTCAGTGACAGCAGCAGCAGGTACGGTGTGTTTCTTTTGTGGTTTTTCAAGACATCCACGTCCAAAGTGTCCTGCTCGTGAAGCAATGTGCCATAAATGCCACAAGAAAGGTCACTTTGCTAAAGTATGTCGTGCTAATGCATCAACAAGAGCTAGTGCCTCCACACATTCCAGTGATCATGCGACTCTAGCAACAGTGACTTCTGCGGCTACTCCAAATTCACTGTCAAAGGCAGTTGTGAAAGTATTCATCAAAGGAACAGAAGTAGATGGTCTTATTGATAGTGGCAGCTCAGAGAGTTTCATCAACCTTGACTTAGTTAAACGGCTCTCCTTGACTCTACATCACTCATCAGGTACCGTTTCCATGGCATCAACATCTCTCTCTATTCAGACCTTAGGGTTTTGTAAGGTAAATCTCAGAGTTAATGGAAAGGATTATCAAGATGTACATTTAGCTATTCTGCCACAACTGTGCTCTGATGTTATCCTTGGTCAGGACTTTCAGAAGCTGCATGGTAGTGTCACCTTAACATATGGAGGTGAACTGCCTCCTCTTGTTGTCTGTGGACTTAGCACTTTAAGGGTAGACCCACCAAAGCTGTTTGCAAATCTTACCGCAGATTGCCATCCTATATCAGCTAAGTCACGCCGCTATTCTTATGAGGATCGGATGTTCATTGAGAAAGAAACTCAGAGGCTGCTGAAGGAGGGTATTATAGAACCGAGTGATTCCCCTTGGCGTGCACAGGTTGTTGTTGTTAAAGATGGTTATAGGAAACGGAGACTGGCTATCGATTACTCTGAGACAATCAACAAATTTACACTTCTTGATGGGTACCCTCTACCTCGAATTGACGATACAGTGAACAAAATTGCTCAGTACTATGTGTTTAGCACAATTGATCTACAGAGTGCCTATCATCAAGTCCCTATAAGGAATGAAGATAAACCATACACAGCGTTTCAGGCTAGTGATGGCCTGTATCAGTTTACCAGAGTCCCTTTTGGAGTCACCAATGGGGTAGCCTGCTTCCAACGAATTATGGATTCACTCATTCAGGAAGAGCAACTCATGGGAACTTACGCGTATTTAGATAATGTTACCATTTGTGGCAAGACCCAGGAGGAACATGATGCAAACCTTGATAAGTTTTTGGAAGCCGCCAAGAAGAAAAATATCAGTTACAATGAGGAAAAGTGCACTTTTTCAACTAAAAGGCTTAGCATCCTTGGTTATGTAGTGGAAGGAGGTTCAATATTCCCAGACCCTGAACGACTACGACCTCTACGGGAACTTCCAATGCCTCAAGACAAAAAGTCACTCCGAAGAACTCTTGGTCTCTTTGCTTATTACTCACAATGGATCTACAACTATTCAAGTAAAGTCCGCCCATTGAGTGCTACCACATTTCCTGTGACAAAGGAAGCAGAAGCCGCTTTCCATACTCTCAAACAGGACATTGAAAACTCAGTAGTTCAAGCCATTGATGAGTCCCTACCATTCGAAGTGGAAACGGATGCATCTGACATTGCCATTGCTGCAGTCTTATCTCAGGCAGGACGACCAGTAGCCTTCTTTTCGAGAACTTTTCAAGGATCAGAGAAATGTTATGCTGCTGTAGAAAAGGAAGCCCAGGCCATCATAGAAGCAGTTCGCCACTGGAGGCATTATTTAACTGGTAGACATTTCACCATAAGAACTGACCAACGGTCCGTGATGTATATGTTCGACAAGAAGCACAAAAGTAGGATAAAGAATGACAAGATATTACGCTGGAGGATGGAACTATCGTGTTATGACTTTGATATTCTGTACCGACCGGGTCAAGAGAACATCTCACCTGATGCATTCTCTAGGTCCCACTGTGGAGCAGCATGTCATGATTTGCAATCACTCTCAGCTCTCCACAAGGCTTTGTGTCACCCAGGAGTTACACGCCTGTACCATTTTGTCAAATCAAAGAACATGCCCTACTCAGTGGAAGATGTGCGACAAGTGATCAGAGCATGCAGAGTATGTGCAGAGTGCAAGCCAAACTTTCATCAGCCAGAGAAGACTCATCTCATAAAATCCACCCAGCCTTTCGAAAGATTGAATATAGATTTCAAAGGACCTCTACCAAGCACAAATCAGAATAGGTATTTCCTTAACATAGTAGATGAATATTCAAGGTTTCCCTTTGTATTCCCCTGTGCAAATATGGCTGCTTCAACTGTTATTAGTTGTCTTTCACAGTTGTTCTCTATTTTTGGTATGCCAGCTTATATCCATTCAGACAGGGGATCCTCGTTCATGAGTAACGAACTTCAGGAGTTTTTGGCTAGCAAAGGTATTGCCTGCAGCAGAACAACAAGCTACAACCCTCAAGGCAATGGTCAAGTGGAGCGGTTCAATGGTACTATATGGAAGGCAGTTACAATGACATTGAAGTCGCGCAATCTACCTGTTCAACACTGGCAAACTGTCCTACCTGATGCTCTTCACTCTATTAGATCACTGCTGTGCACAGCTACTAATGCAACCCCTCATGAAAGACTCCTCAACTATTCACGTCGTTCCTCTACGGGAGCCTCCGTGCCCACTTGGTTATGTCATCCTGGACCCATTCTCCTGAAGAGTCACCGTAGAATGAACAAGACGGATCCTTTAGTGGAAGAGGTAGAGCTCCTGCAAGCTAATCCACATTACGCCCACATTCGCTACCAAAATGGTGAAGAGACTACAGTATCTACAAGACATTTAGCCCCAGTTGAAATCCCTATTAGTGTGGAATCTCAAGATACACCAATAGATGTGAAAGATGCTTCGTTTTCTCCTGGAAAGCCCCTTGAGACTACCCCTATGGAAATAGAAGAGTCTGCTCCAGCAGTTAATCAAACCCCGCTGGAAAATATCGAACCTGGTGAAGAGGCTCAAGGGCTACGAAGGTCGGGACGTGTACGTCGCCCACCTAACAGTTTGGGAGATTACTGTCTCTGATATTTTAGAAGGGGGAGATTGTAGTGATACTGGTCCTGTGGGGAGCAGCAGCAGGATAATACTGCACCACCTCTTGGGGCCCTTAACAACAACAACAGTTTGGTGTGTGTCATGGGCGCCAACACATGGTGTGTGATTCTCTCCTACTATATCCATTTATCAGTGATGCAGATTACATGGTGAGTTTAAATATGTGGCCTGTAGTTATAACTTTTCTCTTGACATATGCAAGACATCACCATCCCTGTAGAAGCCATTATTAGATGTACTAGTCATTATATTTTGTTGTTGCAGAAGTACTATGAAGATTCTATGTTCAATAAAGCCTAGAGATAAGGCCTGTGTTTCTATCACAACACCCACCTCACTGCAAAGGATTCTGGTGATACCAGAATGCCATCACACACACCAGCTGTGGAGGAGCTAGCCATCCCTGCTAGCACATATGGAACTACTGGTCTGCCACTACAGATACCTATGGCTACACCTGAATATGGGGATGAGTTTGTCATTTCTCCCAATACACACAACTACAACAGTGAGACGGACACCACACAGGTAACCTCCCTGGAAATTGGAGATGAGTCAGATGCACAGGACCTACCTGCAATGAATGATGAAACAGAGAACACTAATGTAACCATGGTACCTGTTAAGGTGATAGGTGTTAAAGAAAGCACTAACCCAGAAGTGCCATCCTCCGGAGAGGCATTGGATTCGTTAGACCTTCCTCATATTATAACAACTTTCCAGAAAAAAATTAAGCATCTTGAACAGATCCTGACAAGTTTAATAAATATATGTAATCAGGATGATGCTCTTGAGCATGGTGATGATGTCAAAAGTGCAGCAATCTCCGTTCAGCTTCCAGCAATTTGTGAGAAAGAAGCCCATAACTCTTGCCTTCAAGACTTGCCTTATCACTGGCTGCCAAAATGCCGAAAAATGCTTAAAAATCAAGGTCCTGAAGATTAGTGGATTAAATAGGTCCACCCCTTTGAGTTTGGCTTGGAAAGGTATAAATAAAATAACCCGGAAAAAGACTGGCAATGTTGCTCATCCCTTTCCTCTTGAAAAAGCAAATGACCTCATAAATGACTGGTCCAAAACATCCAGGCATGAAAGCCTTCCATCTCATATTAGAAAAAATTTAGAGAGTACTTCTGAAGAAATGTTGAAACTGATTAATTTTATGAGCCAAAATATTGATGAGAGTGATTGCCTCTTTACCGAGTATGAATTAGATAATGCATTAACCAAAGGTCGATCAACTGCTCCTGGAGAGGATGGTATAACCTATGATATTCTCAGAACTCTAAGGCACGTGCCTGATAACCCTTTGTTGGCACTGTATAATCTCAGTTACATTGAGGGCGTTCTTCCTACTTCCTGGACCAATAGTCTCATTGTGCCTATCCCTAAGCCCCAACAGCCTGATACATTTAGGCCGATCTCCTTAACTAGTTGTCTTTGTAAAACTTTTGAAAGAATGATGCTTAACAGACTGTACTACAGAATCAGACATCAACTTTCCCCCTACCTCTATGGGTTCATGAAAGGTAAAAGTGTGCAGAACTGTATTTCCACCTTTCTCACTGCACACACCTCTACTAGTTTTACCACTTTTCTTGATCTAAAATCTGCATTTGATATTGCGAACAGAACCGTTATACTACATGAACTAGCCAAAATGAATATTGGTGGTAGCTTACTCTGCTGGATAATAGGATACCTGTCAAATAGAGTATCCTCTGTCCTTTACCAAGGCTTCAGAAGTGATTCTAAAAAAATGTCTTTAGGTACACCGCAGGGAGGAGTTCTTAGTCCCATGCTATTTAATATTCTGATTAATGCTCTCCTAAATGCTCTACCTGCCTCACCTAAACATATAGCTATAAGCTATGCTGATGATATCATGATCCATACAACAGGGCATAAGAAGATGAATACCATTCTTAATGAAGTTCAAGCAATTTGTAATCGACTAGGCCTCATAATATCTTCCTCTAAAACTAAGATATTAACAAGCAAACGACATCCCCCACCCATCTATTTGCAGGGTGAAATCATTAGCTACGTTAAAACTTACAGATATCTTGGTGTAGATGTACCCTTTAACAAATCCACTATACCACAACTAAACAAGAAATGTAAAGCTAGGCTAAATGCTCTCAAAGCTGTTGCTGGCTACAATCCCAACTATGGTGCAAATGTGAGAATCGTGAGAATGATGTACATAGCCTATGTTAGGTCCTTAATTGATTATGCTGCTCCCATGTTGATATTAGCTAGAGAAAGTTCTCTCCGACCCTTGGAGTTAATGCAAAATGAAGCTCTCAGGATTATTCTTGGCTGTCCCAGATCTACAAAAGTTCTTAATATGAGGAAGGAGCTTGGTATTTCTAGTATCAGTGATAGGATTGTTGAAATTAACACTGTACTCGGTATTAGAATGTTGAGAAACGAACCAGACACTGTCACAGTGAATCTTACGAAGTGTCTAGAGGTAAATACACACAGATCTAAATGGATTGTGAAAACGTGCAATTGCATTAAGTTTTATAACCTGCATGAACTGTATCACTGTAGGCAACAAGAGCATTTCACCCCTCCATGGAAGATGTGTTCATTTAATATCACATACCTACAAGTTCCTCCCAAGAAGCTCATTGCTAGTAATCCCTTCCTTAAATCTCTTGTTAGAGCAACTGCTCAAGAAGAAATTTCTCACCTAGCTGGTAGTAACAAGTTATCACAAGTTATATACACTGATGGATCTAAACAGGAGTCTTCTGGCAGGGCTGCATCTGCTCTTGTTGCCACCTCCCTAGTTAAGAACGATAATAAATTTGTTGAGTTAGGCATAAGAATTAACAACTGGGCGTCTACACTGCAAACTGAATTGTTTGCAATCCTAATGGCACTAAAGCTAACCTATGACACTGAGCTTGACTCTATCATCATTACTGATTCTATGTCATCATTGAAGGCTCTTGGCTCATATAATGACTCCAACAACATGCTCATTGGGGAAGCCAGGAATAGATACTCAAAAATTAGGGACAAAGGAATTAATGTACAATTGCTATGGATCCCATCACACATTGGATTACTCCTTCATGATAAAGTTGATATGTTAGCCAAGAAGAGTATCGAGAAGGAGAATGTAGAATATAACTTTGGTATAACTGTGTCTAGCATTAGGAATAATATTAGGAGAGAAGTAAATAATGAAAATGATTGTTATAGGAATGCAGTTAGAAGCCTGAGTAGATCTATAACCCACTATGATAACATGAACGTAGATAAGTATGTTTATGGAGCAACTTGCAATGTGAACAGACTGACTGATGTTGTAGTGGCCAGGCTTAGGCTTGGTTACAAGTACTTCTGGCAGTTTGGGAGACACACAGATGATGATCAAACTAAATGTAAATTATGTGATCAGGCATATGGTCACTCTCTTGAACACTATGTGCTTAATTGTCCACTTATTGAGGAATACAGAGACAGACAGTATAATAACCTATGTGACATGTCAAGATATCTTATTAATGAAAATAAGATACCAGATATACTAAGCAAATTTCCTAAATTTGCTTGTAACAGATAAGTGAACTATAGATATGTAGATATAAATCCATATGTATTCCTGTTAACCCTTTGGGGCCTAGTTCCTAGGCCTTTTGTGTATCCATATGCTCTCGCGCTACCGTCCACAGGATGGATATGGGGTGCACAATAAACTAGCCACTTTGGTGGCAATCTATCTATCTGTAGATAAAGACGTACAAACTATGCTATTTGCTCTTAAGTATCTGCACACTGTAGTCAAAGCATAATAGTTTTACCATCTTATGAGCAAGAGATTGTAATAACTCACTACAATGGATACATTACAAATCTTTTCATGGAACATTGCTTCCATCAGGAAGCGGTTGCCTGACTTACATCATATTAGTGCAACCAAGAATATTGATGTCATCTGTTTGCAGGAATGTAGATTGAAAGATGGAGCACCTCCACCAAACTTGCCTGGATATGCAGCGTATAACCTAAGGTCAACCAACTGTTGTGTGATGTATGTCAGAAAGAGCTTGCCACATTCACTCCTTTCCTTGCAGAGTCGAGTTAACATGCAGTATCATGGTGTCAAAGTACATGCAGGCGATTTTTCCATAAACATTTTTAATCTCTATGCCCCAGCGAACCAGCTTCGACCTGATGCTTTACCAGATCGCATCAATAGTGAACCTACCATCATTCTTGGAGATTTTAATGCCAGACATAAGAATATTGGTGGGTCTATAACAAACACCAATGGAACTAAACTAGTGAGATTGCTAAATGAGCATGATAATGTTCGAATTGTGGGCACTACTGAGCCTACTCACATATATGGTGGCATACTAGATCTGTGTCTTGGATTTAATACATCATATACGATGCATGACTCTGTCATAGTTGATGATCTTCTATCTGATCACTTCCCAAGACTAACAACTGTCAATCTTGATCACATCTCCAGCAATCAAGGAGCTAAATACAGAAGGAGGAAACTTATTCTCAAACCAGAACACAGAGACAACTTTATTAACCACTTGGATCAATGGTATAAGAATTACGAGCCCATTGGCACACAAAAATTTAATGATGATTTAATTACCACTATTGAGAGTGTTCTCACAGATCAAGTGGGCAGGAATAGGAAACAAAAACCCTCCACTATAAATAACAATAAAAACCAATGTAAATACTATAATGATCCACAGCTGCGCAATCTAACACATGCAGCTAGGAGGATTGGTAAAGCATACCGTGAATGTAGAACCCCAGACCTGCTCAGAACGTTCCAAGCTGCACTAACAAATGCAAGGAATAGAAAGGAAGAACTTAGGCAACAGGAATGGGAACAGTTTGTTAGTGGATTAAATAGGTCCACCCCTTTGAGTTTGGCTTGGAAAGGTATAAATAAAATAACCAGGAAAAAGACTGGCAATGTTGCTCATCCCTTTCCTCTTGAAAAAGCAAATGACCTCATAAATGACTGGTCCAAAACATCCAGGCATGAAAGCCTTCCATCTCATATTAGAAAAAATTTAGAGAGTACTTCTGAAGAAATGTTGAAACTGATTAATTTTATGAGCCAAAATATTGATGAGAGTGATTGCCTCTTTACCGAGTATGAATTAGATAATGCATTAACCAAAGGTCGATCAACTGCTCCTGGAGAGGATGGTATAACCTATGATATTCTCAGAACTCTAAGGCACGTGCCTGATAACCCTTTGTTGGCACTGTATAATCTCAGTTACATTGAGGGCGTTCTTCCTACTTCCTGGACCAATAGTCTCATTGTGCCTATCCCTAAGCCCCAACAGCCTGATACATTTAGGCCGATCTCCTTAACTAGTTGTCTTTGTAAAACTTTTGAAAGAATGATGCTTAACAGACTGTACTACAGAATCAGACACCAACTTTCCCCCTACCTCTATGGGTTCATGAAAGGTAAAAGTGTGCAGAACTGTATTTCCACCTTTCTCACTGCACACACCTCTACTAGTTTTACCACTTTTCTTGATCTAAAATCTGCATTTGATATTGCGAACAGAACCGTTATACTACATGAACTAGCCAAAATGAATATTGGTGGTAGCTTACTCTGCTGGATAATAGGATACCTGTCAAACAGAGTATCCTCTGTCCTTTACCAAGGCTTCAGAAGTGATTCTAAAGAAATGTCCTTAGGTACACCGCAGGGAGGAGTTCTTAGTCCCATGCTATTTAATATTCTGATTAATGCTCTCCTAAATGCTCTACCTGCCTCACCTAAACATATAGCTATAAGCTATGCTGATGATATCATGATCCATACAACAGGGCATAAGAAGATGAATACCATTCTTAATGAAGTTCAAGCAATTTGTAATCGACTAGGCCTCATAATATCTTCCTCTAAAACTAAGATATTAACAAGCAAACGACATCCCCCACCCATCTATTTGCAGGGTGAAATCATTAGCTACGTTAAAACTTACAGATATCTTGGTGTAGATGTACCCTTTAACAAATCCACTATACCACAACTAAACAAGAAATGTAAAGCTAGGCTAAATGCTCTCAAAGCTGTTGCTGGCTACAATCCCAACTATGGTGCAAATGTGAGAATCGTGAGAATGATGTACATAGCCTATGTTAGGTCCTTAATTGATTATGCTGCTCCCATGTTGATATTAGCTAGAGAAAGTTCTCTCCGACCCTTGGAGTTAATGCAAAATGAAGCTCTCAGGATTATTCTTGGCTGTCCCAGATCTACAAAAGTTCTTAACATGAGGAAGGAGCTTGGTATTTCTAGTATCAGTGATAGGATTGTTGAAATTAACACTGTACTCGGTATTAGAATGTTGAGAAACGAACCAGACACTGTCACAGTGAATCTTACGAAGTGTCTAGAGGTAAATACACACAGATCTAAATGGATTGTGAAAACGTGCAATTGCATTAAGTTTTATAACCTGCATGAACTGTATCACTGTAGGCAACAAGAGCATTTCACCCCTCCATGGAAGATGTGTTCATTTAATATCACATACCTACAAGTCCCTCCCAAGAAGCTCATTGCTAGTAATCCCTTCCTTAAATCTCTTGTTAGAGCAACTGCTCAAGAAGAAATTTCTCACCTAGCTGGTAGTAACAAGTTATCACAAGTTATATACACTGATGGATCTAAACAGGAGTCTTCTGGCAGGGCTGCATCTGCTCTTGTTGCCACTTCCCTAGTTAAGAACGATAATAAATTTGTTGAGTTAGGCATAAGAATTAACAACTGGGCGTCTACACTACAAACTGAATTGTTTGCAATCCTAATGGCGCTAAAGCTAACCTATGACACTGAGCTTGACTCTATCATCATTACTGATTCTATGTCATCATTGAAGGCTCTTGACTCATGTAATGACTCCAACAACGTGCTCATTGGGGAAGCCAGGTATAGATACTCAAAAATTAGGGACAAAGGAATTAATGTACAATTGCTATGGATCCCATCACACATTGGATTACTCCTTCATGATAAAGTTGATATGTTAGCCAAGAAGAGTATCGAGAAGGAGAATGTAGAATATAACTTTGGTATAACTGTGTCTAGCATTAGGAATAATATTAGGAGAGAAGTAAATAATGAAAATGATTGTTATAGGAATGCAGTTAGAAGCCTGAGTAGATCTATAACCCACTATGATAACATGAACGTAGATAAGTATGTTTATGGAGCAACTTGCAATGTGAACAGACTGACTGATGTTGTAGTGGCCAGGCTTAGGCTTGGTTACAAGTACTTCTGGCAGTTTGGGAGACACACAGATGATGATCAAACTAAATGTAAATTATGTGATCAGGCATATGGTCACTCTCTTGAACACTATGTGCTTAATTGTCCACTTATTGAGGAATACAGAGACAGACAGTATAATAACCTATGTGACATGTCAAGATATCTTATTAATGAAAATAAGATACCAGATATACTAAGCAAATTTCCTAAATTTGCTTGTAACAGATAAGTGAACTATAGATATGTAGATATAAATCCATATGTATTCCTGTTAACCCTTTGGGGCCTAGTTCCTAGGCCTTTTGTGTATCCATATGCTCTCGCGCTACCGTCCACAGGATGGATATGGGGTGCACAATAAACTAGCCACTTCGGTGGCAAAATCTAATCTAATCTAATCTAATCTTGCATCGATCTCTCAGTCTGCTCTTCCTCCACTGCATTAGACTTCACTTGGTCTGTTCTCCCGGACTTACATGACAGCGATCATTTCCCAATCATTCTTACTTCCCCTTCATATTCACCACCTCTTCGTATCGCACGCTGGCAATTTGATCAGGCAAATTGGAACCTTTACTAACACCTAACTGTTTTTAGAGAGGTTCCTTCTTCGTCCTCCATCGATGAGCTTTTACACCTCTTCTCGTCCTCAGTTTTAACCGCAGCTTCTAATTGTATACCCCAAACTTCGGGCAGGCATTCTCAGAAATGCGTGCCTTGGTGGTCTCCTGCTTGTGCTCATGCAGTACATTTGAAACGCGCTGTATGGGGCAGGTACCGGTACAATAGAACCACGGAGAGACTTCTTGATTTTAAGCAGAAGCATGCGATCACTCGCCGTGTCGTCCGCGACGCTAAACGCACTTGCTGGCGAGATTATGTCTCCACCATCACCTCTGCTTCCTCTATGAGTGCAGTCTGGAAAAAAGTACGAAAACTGAGTGGTAAATATTCTCCTGACCAGGCTCCTGTTCTGCAGGTTGCCAGTGTTGATATAGCAAACCCACTAGATGTTGCCAATGAAATTGGCAATCATCTGGTCTGTATTTCTCAGTGACTCCATCTATGCCCCTCATTTCTTTCTTCAAAGTCTGCCAGAGAGTTAGCACCCATGGACTTTTCTTCTCTCAGAGAAGAACAGTATAATGTGCCTTTTACACTACAAGAACTGTAGGCAACACTCTCAGTTTGCCGATCATCAGTAGCTGGGCCCGATGACATTCATATTTGTATGCTACAACATTTACATCAGTCAGCCCTTGCAGTCCTATTACGCCTTTACAATCTTATTTGGTCACAAGGAGTTTTTCCACAGCTGTGGAAATCCACCATTGTTCTCCCTTTCCGCAAACCAGGCACTACAGACATGAAGCCTCCCACTATCGTCCCACTGCTCTTACCACTGCAGTTTGCAAAGTGATGGAACGCCTAGTAAATAGACGTTTAGTGTGGTATTTAGAGACGCACAACAGTCTCTCCACTCGTCAATATGGCTTTCGTAAGGGACGTTCTACTATACACCCCATGCTACACTTGGATACGTATGTTCGTAATGCCTTTGCGGATAACCACTCAGTTATTGCCATATTTTTTGACCTTGAGAAGGCATATGACACAACTTGGAGGTATAATATTTTAGCCCAGCCCACTCCTTAGGCCTTCGAGGCAATCTACCATCCTTCCTTAAGAACTTTTTAACTGACAGGCATTTCCGTGTTCGGGTTAATAATGTGCTCTCCCCGGACTTTATCCAAGCTGAAGGTGTCCCCCAGGGATGTGTTCTGAGCACTACACTTTTTCTCCTTGCTATTAATGACTTGGCCTCTAGTCTTCCATCAAATATTTGGTCATCACTCTATGTGCAGGCGCTGACTGTCACCTCATTACAGTTTCTCTCCAGCATGCAGTCGACCGTGTTTCCAATTGGGCCACCACACGTGGGTTTAAATTTTCCAGCACTAAAACCCACCAAATTACTTTCACTAGACGCTCTGTCATCTCCGATCATCCTTTGTACCTCTATGGCTCCCGTATCCCTGAACGTGATACAGTCAAGTTTCTGGGCCTCCTCTTTGACCGTAGGTTATCCTGGAAACCTCACATTACCTCTCTGAAGGCAACTTGTCACAGCCGGCTGAACCTTCTTAAAACCCTTGCTCATCTTTCATGGGGAGCTGATCTTCGATCCCTCCTTTGCCTACATTCCACCCTCATTTTATCGAAACTTGATTATGGTAACCAGATCTATTCAGCGGCATCTCCTGCTACTCTCTCTAGCCTTAACCCCATTCATCACCAAGGATTATGTTTATGCCTTGGTGCTTTTCGCTCTTACCCTGTCGAGAGCCTCTATGCAGAAGTGAACGTTCCATCCATATCCGATCGCCATGATGCCCATTGCCTTTACTACTATGTACGCTCTCATGATCTCTGCAATCCTTCCATTTATAGAATGGTCACTGATATTAGTAGACATTTTTATTTGTTCGCCGCCCCTGTTTACTCCGTCCCTTCTCTCTTTGCCTTCATTCGCTCTCGTCTTCTCTTCAGTTACAATCTTTCTATGTTCATGTAGCATCTCACTTTTCCCTACCCCTCTGGGAAGTTCCAGCTGTTCGAGTCTGTTCTTTCTCTCTCCCTTGCTCGAAAGCCCAACTGTCTATGGTCGCTTCCCGCTCTCTTTTTCTTGACCACTTCCACTCTCATTCTCATGCCATTGCTGTGTACACAGGTGGCTCTAAGTCTTCTGACGGCTTAGGATTTGCAGCAGTGTTTCCGGACAGCGTCGTACGCCGGCATTTACTATCTTCAGCTAGTATTTTTACTGCTGAATTGTATGCTATCCTTGCAGCACTTATCTGTATTGCATCTATGCCTGTGTCATCATTTGTGGTTGTCTCAGACTCCCTTAGTGCTTTACAGGCTATACAGAAATTTGATACACCTCACCCCTTAATCCTCCATATCCAACATTGGCTACGCCGCATCTTTACCAAGCATAAAGATATTGTTTTTTGTTGGGTCCCTGGTCATGTTGACGTACAGGGCAGTGAACAGGCAGACACTGCTGTGGGGTCATCAGTACATGACCTACCAGTTTCATATAGAGATATTCCATTTACGGACTATTTTGTTGCAATATCTTCCCACCTTCACACCCGTTGGCAACAACGTTGGTCTACTATGCTCGGCAACAAACTTCAATCTATTAAACTGAGTATAGGTTACTGGCCGTCTTCTTATCACCAGTGTCGAGGTTGGGAGACTACTCTCTCCCGTCTTCGCATTGGCCATACTCGTCTTACTCATGGATATCTCATGGAGAGGCGCCCTGCTCCTCTCTGTGAGAATTGCCAAGCTCCATTATCAGTCAGCCACATTCTGTTGGACTGCCCACTTTATCAACGAGCTCGCAGAATTTACCTCCGTCGTCGTGTTCGCTCCGCTGCTCTCTCTTTACCTTCCCTTCTCGCTGATGGACCCACCTTTCATCCGGACTCCCTCATTGACTTTTTGACAACAACTGACTTCACAAATTCTGATACCTTCAGCCCTTTCTGAATCAATCTCTTGCTACCCTCTACCCCCGTACTATCCCCTGCCCTGCTGTTTTCTGTAACCTACTGATCATCCCTCCTCCGTTCTGCCATCCAATACCCTCGCTTCCTTCCCTTCCCTGCAGCGCTGTATAGCCCTTGTGGCTTAGTGCTTCTTTTTGATTATAATAATAATAACATAATGATAAACGAATCACCTATCACAAAACTCACAGAGGGGAAGTTCTTAGGAATCCACCTTGATAATTGACTCAAATTTCAAACACATATACAACAAATTTCCAAGACCGTAGGCGTACTGTCGAAGATACCGTACTATGTTCCACAGTCAGCCCTCCTGACCCTATATCACTCACTTATTTACCCCTATCTCACCTATGGAATTTGTGCATGGGGCTCAACAACAATAAACCATCTCAGACCATTAATTACCCAACAAAAGGCTGCAGTCAGAATGATGATAAATTCCCACTACAGGCAGCACACTCCACCAATATTCAATACTCTAAACCTACTCACCATACAAAACATCCATACTTATTACCGCACCTACTACATTCATAGAACACTTAATTCTGATATAAACCCTCCCCTCAAACATCTCCTTGCCAACCTCAACAGAACACATGACCATAACACAAGGCACAGATCACTCTTTGATGTTCCTCGTATCCATCTCAAGCTAAGCAAAAACTCAATGCACATAAAAGGTGTCTGACTGGAAGCTTGAAGGGCTGGAAAAACTGCAAAACGAAGCAATGAGGATCATCCTAGGATGCCCTCGTACTGCCAAAATTTTAAATATGCATAAAGAACTTAATATTCCAAGCATTAGAGATCGTGTTACTGAAAGTTATATCCTTATTGGGGTCAATATGCTTAGGCTAGCCCATTCAAACCCCTGCACAGAAGCCCTTCAAACTTTCCTCAGCACTGGTGAACATCCTTCCGGATGGATCGAAAAAACTGGAACCGACCTCCGCATGAACCAGCTACATGATCTGTATCAAGTTAGACAACAGGGACATTTCCCTGCTCCATGGGATATTACCCCATTCCAAACTACCATTCCTCCATTTCCCCAAAAAACTCTTCTTAAATCACAACCAAAGCTTCGTCTTGAAGCCAAACATGATGCCTTAGGCTGTATTGATAACTTAAGTCACACAGAACACTCTTTCACAAATTATTTACGTTGATGGTTCTGTTCACCAGTCCACTGGTGCAGCTGGTAGTTCTGCTGTTGTCATTCGTCTCTCAACCTGCAGGCTGAGAGGACGCTTTCTGAGCCTGCTCTTGCTTACACCTGGTGGCGAACCGTGTACTACAGTACGCAAGATGGCGGATCGTCAGGGTAGAAGAGTAAACACGGTCTGTGTGGAATTTATTCGTGGCTCTCTCAGTGGTGCAACAATGCATGTCTTGTTGCCTACCATTATTCGCGACGTCTATGGCATCCCTACTGAGGAATTATATGGTGTGGCTCTCAATGGGATGTCGAGGTTTTTTGTAAAATTCGCAAATGCCGGCTTTTACTCCAAGATTGTGGAAGATTTTCAAGAGAGGAAAATGGCGGTGAATTCAGCCGTAGAGGTATGCCTGCACGACGTCTCCACATACGTCACCTGAGTCAAAGTAAGGAACGTGCCTTTCGAGGCGGAGGAGTATGTTATTCGGAAAGTTTTTGGTAAATACGGCACGGTACATGCAGCGACCAAGGGAGTATGGAGGGAGGGCCCATACGAGGGGCTCCCGGAAGGCTCCTGCACCCTAAAGATGACATTAAAACAGCCGATTCCATCTTACGTTTATCTAGAACACTACAGGACCCAAGTTTTTGCTCACTATGCAGGCCAACGTAAGACATGCAGGTTATGCAACTCGTATGACCATATGGCTGTTCAGTGCTCCAGACGCCTGGTTGTACGTATCCGGGAACCTTCTCCTGCGGTCCTAAGAACCGAGGCCTTTGATCTGGAGACTGGTCCATCGCCTGAACAACGACCTACGCTTTGGAGTGAGGAAGTACAAGAAGAGGAGACACGGTCTATGGCGTGTGCCACCCTGTCGGTGGACACTACAACCGTGACCACGCCACCTGTGGGGCCTACAGAGCCTGTGGAGTTGTCACAGGAAAGTTTGCTGGAGAACGTGCTAAACGATCTCCTGGATGGGGCAGAGCATAGCCCAGACGTTCCACCGGAGTGTCAAGAAGTGGTGAAGGATGATTCGCCAAATATGGGAGACCTGGACGTGACTACAATGACACGGTTGCATGAGGTGGTGGTGGAAGTCCACCAGGAGGCTTCGGCTGGTGAGGAGATGTGTGTGGAAGGTGGTTCCCGCAAACGGACGGCAGGAGTGTCGGATATGGACGAGGTCCTGACACCGGGACAGCGGCCAGGGAAGAAATTATGGTCGAAAGTGGCAGAGGCGCCTCTTGCAGCCGGGGTTATGGCAAGCGCCCAGCATATGGGTAGGGCACGGGGGGGTGAGGGGGGCCTTGGGAAGTCAAAGGTCAAAGAAGGTCAGTGTAACGTATGTGTGGGAACGGGAAAGACCCACAAACCTAGAGGAAAACCTCCTTTTGTGAATTCAAGTGTGTTACCATCAATGTAAATGGCCTGCGGGCAGAGTTTAAGTGTGTGTGGATGGAGTGGTTCTTGCGCAGGTACGCTGTGGACGTATGTTTCATACAAGAACACAATTATAAGTTTGGGCGAGACTTACGGTTAAAAGGCTACAGAATGTATGTTAGCAGTTCTTTAAAATTAAAGGGTGGGGTAGCTATAGCAGTGAAGGAGTCCAGCCCGTGGCGTGTCTTAAGATGGGAGGAGGGGGGAGGTGGGAGGGTGGTGAGGGTAGATGGGTACTTGGGTGAGTTTACCTGGAGTTTACCTGGAGAGAGTTCCGGGGGTCAACGCCCCCGCGGCCCGGTCTGAGACCAGGCCTCCTGGTGGATCAGAGCCTGATCAACCAGGCTGTTGCTGCTGGCTGCACGCAAACCAACATACGAGCCACAGCCCGGCTGATCCGGAACTGACTTTAGGTGCTTGTCCAGTGCCAGCTTGAAGACTGCCAGGGGTCTGTTGGTAATCCCCCTTATGTGTGCTGGGAGGCAGTTGAACAGTCTCGGGCCCCTGACACTTATTGTATGGTCTCTTAACGTGCTAGTGACACCCCTGCTTTTCATTGGGGGGATGGTGCATCGTCTGCCAAGTCTTTTGCATTCGTAATGAGTGATTTTCGTGTGCAAGTTCGGTACTAGTCCCTCTAGGATTTTCCAGGTGTATATAATCATGTATCTCTCCCTCCTGCGTTCCAGGGAATACAGGTTTAGGAACCTCAAGCGCTCCCAATAATTGAGGTGTTTTATCTCCGTTATGCGCGCCGTGAAAGTTCTCTGTACATTTTCTAGGTCGGCAATTTCACCTGCCTTGAAAGGTGCTGTTAGTGTGCAGCAATATTCCAGCCTAGATAGAACAAGTGACCTGAAGAGTGTCATCATGGGCTTGGCCTCCCTAGTTTTGAAGGTTCTCATTATCCATCCTGTCATTTTTCTAGCAGATGCGATTGATACAATGTTATGGTCCTTGAAGGGGAGATCCTCCGACATGATCACTCCCAGGTCTTTGACGTTGGTGTTTCGCTCTATTTTGTGGCCAGAATTTGTTTTGTACTCTGATGAAGATTTAATTTCCTCATGTTTACCATATCTGAGTAATTGAAATTTTTCATCGTTGAACTTCATATTGTTTTCTGCAGCCCACTGAAAGATTTGGTTGATGTCTGCCTGGAGCTTTGCAGTGTCTGCAATGGAAGACACTGTCATGCAGATTCGGGTGTCATCTGCAAAGGAAGACACGGTGCTGTGGCTGACATCCTTGTCTATGTCGGATATAAGGATGAGGAACAAGATGGGAGCAAGTACTGTGCCTTGTGGAACAGAGCTTTTCACCGTAGCTGCCTCGGACTTTACTCTGTTGACGACTACTCTCTGTGTTCTGTTAGTGAGGAAATTATAGATCCAACGACCGACTTTTCCTGTTATTCCTTTAGCACGCATTTTGTGCGCTATTACGCCATGGTCACACTTGTCGAAGGCTTTTGCAAAGTCTGTATATATTACATCTGCATTCTTTTTGTCTTCTAGTGCATTTAGGACCTTGTCGTAGTGGTCCAATAGTTGAGACAGACAGGAGCGACCTGTTCTAAACCCATGTTGCCCTGGGTTGTGTAACTGATGGGTTTCTAGATGCGTGGTGATCTTGCTTCTTAGGACCCTTTCAAAGATTTTTATGATATGGGATGTTAGTGCTATTGGTCTGTAGTTCTTTGCTGTTGCTTTACTGCCCCCTTTGTGGAGTGGGGCTATGTCTGTTGTTTTTAGTAACTGTGGGACGACCCCCGTGTCCATGCTCCCTCTCCATAGGATGGAAAAGGCTCGTGATAGGGGCTTCTTGCAGTTCTTGATGAACACAGAGTTCCATGAGGGTTTGTTTTATTGGCGTTTACATGCCTGCGGAAAGCAACACTAAAGTTAAAATAGATTTTGTGAGGGAGGATTTAACGTTTTACTCTCGGGGTTTGCCGTTCATTACCGTCATGGGTGGGGATTGGAATTGCGTTATCCGCCATAGCGATGTTGAGCCGAGGGGGGCGGGGTGCGTTTTACCTGTCTTACGGAATCTGCTGGGGGATGCAGGGGTTTACGATGTGGTGGGGCGGGGTGGGTGGGGGATGGAGCATACGTTCGTTCGCAGGGGCTATGCGGCACGCCTGGATAGACTTTATGTAACACAAGGAATTAGAGTTGGGCACGTACAGACCTTTGATGTGGGGATTTCAGATCACCGTGCAGTGCTAGCGGACTTGAACTGGGATGGAATGATCAAGGTTTATCCAGGTTATTGGAAACTGAACATGCGGTTATTGGAGGGGGAGGGGGATGGGTCAGCTTTTCAGGACTGGTGGAAGAATATTTGGGAAACGCGACGGGCAGGTGAATGTTTGTTGGAATGGTGGGAAACGCGTGCCAAACCCGGAATAGCGAGTTATTATAAGAAGCGGGGAAAAGAGGAGGCGAGGTGGAGGTATGGGCTGCAAAACTATCTGGAGGGGCAGCTAAATGATTACTATGTGGGGGGCGGGAGTAGTAGGTATGACGACATTGAACAACTTCGTAGTCGACTTGCAGAAATTCACAATGAACGTTTCAATGCGGTTAGAGTCAGAGCAGGTATGGAAGAAGTGCTATGGGGTGACAAACCTTCGGGTTGTGTCTTGAGCAAATTTAGGGTCAGGCAACAGGCGACGTCCCTCTTGCAATTGGAAGTATGCACGGGTTTGGGTGGTTACCTGCCGGGTCAAGTACTCCTCACCACGGACAGCATGAGTTTTTATGCTGATCTATGGTTTGGGGAAAAACTACGGAGGGGAGTACGGGGGGTCCATGCGGGTGGCCTGGTGAGGAGGGATTTCAGAAAAGTTATAAGTGACAGGGATAGAACGGTACTAGAAGGTAGAATTCGAGTGGAGGAGGTAGAGGAGGCGATTTTTAGTATGAATAAAGGAAAGGCACCAGGTATAGATGGCATTTCGAATGATTTTTATAGGGCGCATTGGGGAAGTATTAAGCATTGTTTGGTTGATGTATTAAATTGCATGCTCACGGAGGGGAGGTTAGGTATGTCACAAAGTACGGGGGTAGTTGTGTTGGTGCCCAAAAAGGGAGGGGGGAGGGGTCTGAGTGCATATAGAGCAATATCTCTTATGTGCTCTGACTATAAAATCTTTGCAAAAGTTTTAGGAAACAGAATGAGGAAGGTTATGGGGTCGGTTATTCACGAGGGACAGCTAGGCATACCAGGTAGGAGCATGAGAGACGGACATGTACATATTAGGGAGTTTTTGGAGGAATGTCAAGGCGGGGGGGGTGTCCTCGGGCTTGACTGGCAAAATGCTTATGACTGTGTTGATAGGGATTTATTGAGGCTTATTTTATTGAAGCAGGGTTTTGGAGAGGGAATTGCAAGATGGGTGGATACCTTGTATGCCACGGCTATGGTACGCGTACAGGTAAACGGTAAATTGGGTCAGCCGGTCCGTATGGAAAGGGGTTTGAGACAAGGGTGCCCCCTCTCCCAGCTGCTTTTTGCTTGTATGCAAAACCCATTTTATGAGCTGGTGGATGGTGGTTTGAGGCGTGGAACGCTGAGCAGTGACCATGCAGCGCGTGTGGTCGGGTACGTAGATGATACCACAATTCTGTTAAAAGGGGAGGAGGATTTGCAGATCGTGGGATGGATTGTTGAGTTTTTTGGGGCAGAGTCAGGCATGTGCGTTAACAAGGCAAAATCGAAATTATTGGAGGTGGGTACATGGGTGGGGGGGAGGTTGGGCGAAAGGTATGGGTGGTCAGTCGTGGTGCAACTTAGAATATGTGGCATCATGTACATGGCAGATGAGAGGGAGAGTCGAAGGGTAAACTCTGAATTGGTGGTTAACAAGGCTTTAGATCGACTTCGGGGGTTAAGAGCTGGGGATGTCTCGTTGCAACAGAGGACAGTAGTGGTTAATACACTTGTTTATAGTAAAGTATGGGGTGTGGCCGCGGTGTACCCTTTAAGAGATACGGATATTCAGGAACTGCAGAGAAGGGTCTTACGTTATGTTTGGGGTTTCGGGAGGGCTTGGTTAAGTCGGGAGGTTGTCATGACCCATGTTCGTCGTGGGGGTTTAGGTCTCTTGGCTTTGGGGCCACGGGTGAAGGCCCTCTATGTAAAGCAGCGGTTCCTTAGGGTGGGCGGTGAGAGGGGCATCCGGGTGGGTCGGGTAATGATCGAGATGCGTAAATGGTGGAGCGGCAGGGGATTAATCGAGTGTGAGGACATGCTGCGTTTGTTGTTGAAGTTGAGAAATGCGCAACGGATCCGGGTGGGGCAAATGGTCAGCATATGTTGTCGTAGGGAAATTGTACAGGGATGGTCTGCTTTTCCGCTGTATAATTGGGGGGAAATATGGGATGGATTTTGTAAACTTAAGTTGGCACCAAGGGTTCGTGAATTGGTGTACAGATTTGTCATGGGGATTTTAGCATCAAAATCGGTCTTACATAGGATGGGTTTGGTAAGGGAGGCGGATTGCTTGCGTTGCGGTCTTGAAGAAACAGCTTTTCATGCTGTCTACTTTTGTAATACCTTGGACAAAGTTCGTTCGTGGTTGGGGCGGGTTTTAGATTTTCTTAGTGAAGGAAGTATTTCAACCTTACGGGCCTTAACATTGGAAGTTAGCGGAGTATCAAGTGAGGTACGAAGAGCAATAATGTACGTGGTGGCTGATTTCCTCTATATCTCGTGGGGTATGCGGGAAACCGGGGGATCAGGTAGGATCAGGGCAATTGCGGCAGGTATCTACAGAACGTATTGCAGAAATAAACTCATATATGGTAGAAGTTGGGATAATAGTTTTCCGGCAAAGTATCGATGTCTTACTGTTCAAATGTTGCTACAACTGCGGGTGGGGTAAGGCAACGGGGGGCTGGACTCCCCCTGTGGTAGCACCAAACGGTATGTTAGAGACTTCAGGGTAGAGGGCGGGTTTTAGGGAGTGACGTGTATGTATTATGAATGGTTCCGTACGTCTGTGTGTGTATGGTTGTGGCGTTGTGTGGCACTGAGATCTTGAATTACTCATAAAATGAAGTCTTGTGGAATGTGTGACACGGTTTGTTAAGTTTATATGTGGCGTGATAGATGTTATAAGAAGTTTAGTGTTGGTAACTTACTAAAATCATAATAGACCATTTGGATATTACTTTTTCATGTTGTAATCTTGGGTTCTTTAAAATGTGTACATAGCCTAGTATTGTACCGCTATGTAGCATGTGGTGTATTATCTTGCACTATGTAGCATGTGCTGTATTATCTTGCACTATGTAGCATGTGGTGTATTATCTTGCACTATGTAGCATGTGGTGTATTATCTTGCACTATGTAGCATGTGGTGTATTATCTTGCACTATGTAGCATGTGGTGTATTATCTTGCACTATGTAGCATGTGGTGTATTATCTTGCACTATGTAGCATGTGGTGTATTATCTTGCACTATGCAGCATGTGGTGTATTATCTTGCACTATGTAGCATGTGGTGTATTATCTTGCACTATGTAGCATGTGGTGTATTATCTTGCACTATGTAGCATGTGGTGTATTATCTTGCACTATGTAGCATGTGGTGTATTATCTTGCACTATGTAGCATGTGGTGTATTATCTTGCACTATGTAGCATGTGCTGTATTATCTTGCACTATGTAGCATGTGGTGTATTATCTTGCACTATGTAGCATGTGGTGTATTATCTTGCACTATGTAGCATGTGGTGTATTATCTTGCACTATGTAGCATGTGGTGTATTATCTTGCACTATGTAGCATGTGGTGTATTATCTTGCACTATGTAGCATGTGCTGTATTATCTTGCACTATGTAGCATGTGGTGTATTATCTTGCACTATGTAGCATGTGGTGTATTATCTTGCACTATGTAGCATGTGGTGTATTATCTTGCACTATGTAGCATGTGGTGTATTATCTTGCACTATGTAGCATGTGCTGTATTATCTTGCACTATGTAGCATGTGGTGTATTATCTTGCACTATGTAGCATGTGGTGTATTATCTTGCACTATGTAGCATGTGGTGTATTATCTTGCACTATGTAGCATGTGGTGTATTATCTTGCATTTTGAGCGTGAACTTCCCGTTATGCAAGGTTGTTTTGAAAAATTTATATTTCATGATTGTCATATTAATAATTTATATTATATTGTGGTGTATATTACTTTTACTTTTTACGATGTATGTGTATAGGAATGTAATGTTTCATATCTGTTTTAGTTGTAAATTTATGTTTTTGTGTCTTGTTGTTCATACACTACCAACTCTTGGTGAATACTCATTAAGGTTTTGATGGGGTCAGGGTATGGCCATTAATTAGGATAATTAATGTATGTTATTTAGAACGGGGACTGTACATATGTTAAGGGGGGGGGGAAGTGTCAGCTGTGTTTCTGCACTGGCAATAATGTTTATTGTAGAAGGAGGGTTTAGGATGTGTTGTGGGTTATGTATATGGTTGTAATATGGTCATTATATATGGTGTTTATTTTCTCTACTTGGATGTGTGCTAGAAGTTTTGCAATGTCTAGTATGGTTTAATTTTATACTCTTATACATTATTGTATTTGTTCTATGTTTTACATAAAAATAAAAGTCATAGATAAAAATTTTTGTATCTATATTTGTAAGTAATACTAGTTAGGCACGTGCTAGAAGGCACAGCGAAAGTATTGTCTTGTGGAATGTATGTTACGTTATTGGTAAGTTTGTATGTGGTGTGTTAGGTGTTATAAGAAGTTTGGTGTTGTTAAGTTACTAAAATCATGATGAACCTTTGGATAATACTTATTCATGTTCTAGTCTTGGGTTCTTTTAATTATTTACATAGCCTAGTAATGTACCGCTAATGTGGCATGTGGTATATTATCTTGCATTTTGAGTGTGAACTTCACGATATGCAATGTTTTGAAAGTTTGTAATTCATGGTTAACATTAATATTTGATATTATATTGGTGGTGTATATTCTTCTACTTATTACAGTGTATGTGTATAGGAATGTAATGTTTCATAACTGTTTTAGTCTGTACCTGGAGTTTACCTGGAGAGAGTTCCGGGGGTCAACGCCCCCGCGGCCCGGTCTGAGACCAGGCCTCCTGGTGGATCAGAGCCTGATCAACCAGGCTGTTGCTGCTGGCTGCACGCAAACCAACATACGAGCCACAGCCCGGCTGATCCGGAACCGACTTTAGGTGCTTGTCCAGTGCCAGCTTGAAGACTGCCAGGGGTCTGTTGGTAATCCCCCTTATGTGTGCTGGGAGGCAGTTAAACAGTCTCGGGCCCCTGACACTTATTGTATGGTCTCTTAACGTGCTAGTGACACCCCTGCTTTTCATTGGGGGGATGGTGCATCGTCTGCCAAGTCTTTTGCTTTCGTAATGAGTGATTTTCGTGTGCAAGTTCGGTACTAGTCCCTCTAGGATTTTCCAGGTGTATATAATCATGTATCTCTCCCTCCTGCGTTCCAGGGAATACAGGTTTAGGAACCTCAAGCGCTCCCAGTAATTGAGGTGTTTTATCTCCGTTATGCGCGCCGTGAAAGTTCTCTGTACATTTTCTAGGTCGGCAATTTCACCTGCCTTGAAAGGTGCTGTTAGTGTGCAGCAATATTCCAGCCTAGATAGAACAAGTGACCTGAAGAGTGTCATCATGGGCTTGGCCTCCCTAGTTTTGAAGGTTCTCATTATCCATCCTGTCATTTTTCTAGCAGATGCGATTGATACAATGTTATGGTCCTTGAAGGTGAGATCCTCCGACATGATCACTCCCAGGTCTTTGACGTTGGTGTTTCGCTCTATTTTGTGGCCAGAATTTGTTTTGTACTCTGATGAAGATTTAATTTCCTCATGTTTACCATATCTGAGTAATTGAAATTTCTCATCGTTGAACTTCATATTGTTTTCTGCAGCCCACTGAAAGATTTGGTTGATGTCTGCCTGGAGCTTTGCAGTGTCTGCAATGGAAGACACTGTCATGCAGATTCGGGTGTCATCTGCAAAGGAAGACACGGTGCTGTGGCTGACATCCTTGTCTATGTCTGATATAAGGATGAGGAACAAGATGGGAGCGAGTACTGTGCCTTGTGGAACAGAGCTTTTCACCGTAGCTGCCTCGGACTTTACTCTGTTGACGACTACTCTCTGTGTTCTGTTAGTGAGGAAATTATAGATCCATCGACCGACTTTTCCTGTTATTCCTTTAGCACGCATTTTGTGCGCTATTACGCCATGGTCACACTTGTCGAAGGCTTTTGCAAAGTCTGTATATATTACATCTGCATTCTTTTTATCTTCTAGTGCATTTAGGACCTTGTCGTAGTGGTCCAATAGTTGAGACAGACAGGAGCGACCTGTTCTAAACCCATGTTGCCCTGGGTTGTGTAACTGATGGGTTTCTAGATGCGTGGTGATCTTGCTTCTTAGGACCCTTTCAAAGATTTTTATGATATGGGATGTTAGTGCTATTGGTCTGTAGTTCTTTGCTGTTGCTTTACTGCCCCCTTTGTGGAGTGGGGCTATGTCTGTTGTTTTTAGTAACTGTGGGACGACCCCCGTGTCCATGCTCCCTCTCCATAGGATGGAAAAGGCTCGTGATAGGGGCTTCTTGCAGTTCTTGATGAACACAGAGTTCCATGAGTCTGGCCCTGGGGCAGAGTGCATGGGCATGTCATTTATCGCCTGTTCGAAGTCATTTGGCGTCAGGATAACATCGGATAGGCTTGTGTTAATCAAATTTTGTGGCTCTCTCATAAAAAATTCATTTTAATCTTCGACTCTCAGTCTGGTTAGCGGCTTGCTAAAAACTGAGTCATATTGGGACTTGAGTAGCTCACTCATTTCCTTGCTGTCATCTGTGTAGGACCCATCTTGTTTAAGTAGGGGCCCAATACTGGACGTTGTTCTCGATTTTGATTTGGCATAGGAGAAGAAATACTTTGGGTTTCTTTCGATTTCATTTATGGCTTTTAGTTCTTCCCGCGATTCCTGACTCCTAAAGGATTCTTTTAGCTTAAGTTCGATGCTTGCTATTTCTCTGACCAGTGTCTCCCTACGCATTTCAGATATATTGACCTCTTTTAGCCGCTCTGTTATTCTTTTCCATCGCCTGTAAAGGGAGCGCCTGTCTCTTTCTGTTTTACATCTACTCCTCCTTTTTCTTAGAGGAATAAGCCTTGTGCATACATCGAGTGCCACCGAGTTAATCTGTTCTAGGCATAAGTTGGGGTCTGTGTTGCTTAGTATATCTTCCCAGCTTATATCGGTTAGGACTTGGTTTACTTGGTCCCACTTTATGTTTTTGTTATTGAAGTTGAATTTGATGAATGCTCCCTCGTGACTAGTCTCATTATGTCGGTCTGAGGCTCCACGCATACATGTCTGAACCTCAATTATGTTGTGATCTGAGTATATTGTTTTTGATATGGTGATATTTCTTATCAGATCATCATTGTTAGTGAAGATGAGGTCTAGTGTATTCTCCAGTCTAGTAGGCTCTATTATTTGCTGGTTTAAATTGAATTTTGTGCAGAGATTTAAAAGCTCGCGTGAGTGTGAGTTTTCATCAGAGCTGCCTCCTGGTGTTATTACTGCAACAATATTATTTGCTATATTCCTCCATTTTAGGTGCCTTAAGTTGAAATCCCCCAGGAGCAAGATGTTGGGTGCAGGAGCTGGAAGGTTTTCCAGACAGTGGTCAATTTTTAACAGCTGTTCCTGGAATTTATTTATGTAAATTTATGTTTTGTCTTGTTCATGCACTACCAACTCTTAGTTAAATACTCATTAAGGTTTTGATGAGGTCAGTGTTATGACCATTCATTAGGATAATTAATGTATGTTATTTAGAACGGGGACTGTACATACGGGGGGGGGGGTTAGAAGTGTCAGCTGTGTCTGCACTGGCAATAATGATTATTGTAAAAGGAGTTTGTAGGTTATGTATATGGTTGTGGGTTATGTATATGGTTGTGGGTTATGTATATGGTTGTGGGTTATGTATATGGTTGTGGGTTATTTATATGGTTGTAATATGGCCATTATCTATGGTGTTCTTTAAATGTACCAGGATTGTGTACTAGAGATTTTGTAATATCTAGTATGGTTTTTAATTTTATACTCTTATACATTATTGTATTTGTCCTATGTTTTAAATAAAAATATAAAAAAAAAAAAAGTTCTGCTGTTGTCACACAGAGTGATGGCTCTCATAAAGAAATTGGAGCACGCATCAATAACCGGGCCTCTACCCTTCAAACAGAACTGTTTGCCATACTCCTTGCACTCAAATGTGTCCATGTATCTAAGATTGACACTTTAATTGTAACTGATTCTCTGTCATCCATAAATGCTCTCAACTCATTAAGTATAAATTGTGGCATGCTTGTGTCAGAAGCCAGACATAGGTATGGTAAGACTGTGGACAGTGGAGTCAGAGTGCACATGCTCTGGATTCCATCTCACATTGGTCTTCAGATGCATGATAAAACTGTTAAATTGGCTAAGCTGCATGCTTTCAAAGATGGGGTAAATTACAATCTTGGGTTGTCAGTTAGCAGTTTGAGGACAATAATAAGAAAAGAACTTCAAATGAACTTTATTGACTTAAGACTTAGGGAGATTGACACAAGTCAGTGCATCTATCATCATTCCATCATGCAGGAGGAGCCACATGTCTATGGTGCATCCAACAAGATAAGCAGACTCTTGGACGTCACTACTGCCCGGCTCATGCTGGGTTACAAGTATCTATGGCAGGTTAAATCACCACCACCAGATGTAGACCAAACGAAATGTAAACTTTGCCAGATGGACTATTGTCACACCTTGCGTCATTATGTACTGGACTGTGATCAAATTAATGAATTTAGAAACAACTCACTCAGAAATGTTCAAGAAATGGCAAAGTATTTTATCCATAGTGGTATATTACAGACCATTCTGGAGAAATACCCTGACTTTGCTAGCTGTAAATAATGCAATACCATGTGTGTGTGTGTGTGTGTGTGTGTTTATGTGTGCTCACCTATTTGTACTCGCCTATTTGTGGTTGCAGGGGTCGAGTCACAGCTCCTGGCCCCACCTCTTCGCTGATTGCTACTATGTCCTCTCTCTCCCTGCCCCATTAGCTCTATCATACCTAGCCTTAAAACTATGTATGGTTCCCGCCACCACTACGTCACTTTCTAGGCTATTCCACGGCCTGACTACTCTATGACTTAAGAAATACTTCCTAACATCCCTTTGATTCATCTGAGTCTTCAACTTCCAATTGTAACCTCTTGTGTCTGTGTCCCTTCTCTGGAACATCCCGTTTTTGTCCACCTTGTCTATTCCACACAGTATTTTATATGTCGTTATCATGTCTCCCCTGACCCTCCTGTCCTCCAGTGTCGTCAGGCAGATTTCCCTCAACCTTTCTTCGTAGGACAATCCCCGTAGCTCTGGGACTAGTCTTGTTGCAAACCTTTGCACTTTCTCTAATTTCTTGAAGTGCTTGACTAGGTGTGGGTTCCAAACTGGTGCTGCATACTCCAGTATGGGCCTGACGTAAATGGAATACAGAGTCTTAAACGAATCCTTACCTGGAGTTTACCTGGAGAGAGTTCCGGGGGTCAACGCCCCCGCGGCCCGGTCTGAGACCAGGCCTCCTGGTGGATCAGAGCCTGATCAACCAGGCTGTTGCTGCTGGCTGCACGCAAACCAACATACGAGCCACAGCCCGGCTGATCCGGAACTGACTTTAGGTGCTTGTCCAGTGCCAGCTTGAAGACTGCCAGGGGTCTGTTGGTAATCCCCCTTATGTGTGCTGGGAGGCAGTTAAACAGTCTCGGGCCCCTGACACTTATTGTATGGTCTCTTAACGTGCTAGTGACACCCCTACTTTTCATTGGGGGGATGGTGCATCGTCTGCCAAGTCTTTTGCTTTCGTAATGAGTGATTTTCGTGTGCAAGTTCGGTACTAGTCCCTCTAGGATTTTCCAGGTGTATATAATCATGTATCTCTCCCTCCTGCGTTCCAGGGAATACAGGTTTAGGAACCTCAAGCGCTCCCAGTAATTGAGGTGTTTTATCTCCGTTATGCGCTCCGTGAAAGTTCTCTGTACATTTTCTAGGTCGGCAATTTCACCTGCCTTGAAAGGTGCTGTTAGTGTGCAGCAATATTCCAGCCTAGATAGAACAAGTGACCTGAAGAGTGTCATCATGGGCTTGGCCTCCCTAGTTTTGAAGGTTCTCATTATCCATCCTGTCATTTTTCTAGCAGATGCGATTGATACAATGTTATGGTCCTTGAAGGTGAGATCCTCCGACATGATCACTCCCAGGTCTTTGACGTTGGTGTTTCGCTCTATTTTGTGGCCAGAATTTGTTTTGTACTCTGATGAAGATTTAATTTCCTCATGTTTACCATATCTGAGTAATTGAAATTTCTCATCGTTGAACTTCATATTGTTTTCTGCAGCCCACTGAAAGATTTGGTTGATGTTGTGGTACTGTCACTCAAGTGTTGTGTTACTGTCACTCAAGTGTTGTGTTACTGTCACTCAAGTGTTGTGGTACTGTCGCTCAAGTGTTGTGTTACTGTCACTCAAGTGTTAGGTTACTGTCACTCAAGTGTTGTGGTACTGTCATTCAAGTGTTGTGTTACTGTCACTCAAGTGTTGTGTTACTGTCACTCAAGTGTTGTGGTACTGTCGCTCAAGTGTTGTGTTACTGTCACTCAAGTGTTGGGTTACTGTCACTCAAGTGTTGTGGTACTGTCACTCAAGTGTTGTGTTACTGTCACTCAAGTGTTGTGGTATTGTCACTCAAGTGTTGTGTTACTGTCACTCAGGTGTTGTGGTACTGTCACTCAAGTGTTGTGGTACTGTCACTCAAGTGTTGTGGTACTGTCGCTCAAGTGTTGTGTTACTGTCACTCAAGTGTTGGGTTACTGTCACTCAAGTGTTGTGTTACTGTCACTCAAGTGTTGTGGTACTGTCACTCACGTGTTGTGGTACTGTCAATCAGGTGTTGTACTGTCACTCAAGTGTTGTGGTACTGACACTCAGGTGTTGTGGTACTGTCAGTCAGGTGTTGTGTTACTGTCACTCAGGTGTTGTGTTACTGTCACACAGGTGATGTGGTACTGTCACTCAGGTGTTGCAGTACTGTCACTCAGGTGTTGTGGTACTGTCACTCAGGTGTTGTGTTACTCTTGTTGAGAAATTGTATTACCAACTAAGTTTGAAGAGTTTGTACTTAACTTAGAAAGATAGCTCATCGCCTGCACAGCCGCCCCTGCAGACGAGGTCTTGAGAAGCTGTCGAAGTCATCTCTCAACTGGCTGTAAAGAGTTATTATTTGTAAGATTATAAATTACCCCTACGGGGTGTTATGTCAGCATATTTCATTCACTGATTGCTGACAAATTACATACTTGTTTGGACTCAAAAGTCCGCACCTCACTGCTGACTATAGGTTGATTACAAACTCCTTGCGACTCAAGAACTGCGCTGTCCCCCGTACTACAAGAAATTTGTAACCTACCTTGCTCTTGTAGCGTCAGCTATGGTGTTCTTCACACCTTCGACAGATATCGGTGACTTGATAGAAGCTGAAGTGTCCTTGGATGTCCACGTCTTCCATAGTCTAGGAATACGCGCACTGGTACACTATGTTCCACAAGATTTGTCTTTATTGTTCACAATCTTATCACTAAAGAAGCTGATCACACTTCTCTTAAGTGTTCATTGTGTTTTATGAGACACTTTGTTCACACTAACGCACAGATCGTTCTTTGTTGGTTATCCTGGCGTCAGTGTCACTCTCAGTAGAGTCAAAAGTAATCTGAAGATGCCACAGCACCTCATGCCATTACTGCCCCTTGCACAAAGGAAAAGCTGACATAGTACTTTTGCTTCCTTGCCACTTCCTCGATGAAGCAAAACAGAATGTTTAAATCTTGCTGTCTTAAGCATAGACAACAATGTCCACTATCTTTACTATGGTAATAAAGTGGGAGCAGGATTTTCCTTAATTGTCCTGCTAAAGTAAGAGATGTACTGTCTCTTATTAAAATACTCTCTGCAACACTGGACTGCAAGGAGCAGTGGTCGCTTGACCACGTCGCATACTCGTACTGCATCTGCGATCAATTACTGTAGCAGTAAACAAGACGTTTGCCCCTTCTGAGAGGGCTGGGCCCCTCATGGCAGAAAGGGATGAAAGGGGCTGAAGGGGGCTGATACCCCCCTCCTGGAGAAAATTTCTCCACACTGGGGGGCGGTGGAGGTTCGCTGCAGGTGAACTATTCATCACTTAACATTTAATTTTCTCACTCGCCACCACTGCTGCTTGTCTTTTCTGAACAGCTTTAGTCTGTGTGGTTTCTGGAGAATCACTAATTTTGTTTTCAACATTGTGTAATTCTAATGGTACTAATTTATTTATTGTCCGCTTATTCACTACACCTTTGCTCAAAACATCAACTGTCCTGATGATTCCATTTGCATCAGGATATATGGTCACAATTTTTCCAAGTGGCCATTGGGACCTCGGACCATCATTGTCGATAATCACTATGTCACCAGGTCTTAAGGACTTAAGATTTTCAGGAACACCAGCTCCATAGAAGTGTTCTCTCAATGAGGTGAGATAGTCTTCTCGCCAAATTTTCTCCCAACGTTCAATCACTTTATTAAGGTGTTTGAATTTACGTCTGAGTTGCTCAGGTTCGAAATAAGTAGGATCCTCTATGATTTCTTTATCATTCATGGGAGGAACAGGTTCGAGCCTTCTGCCATGGAGTAAATGAGATGGACTTAACACTTCTAAATTGTCCAGATCATCGGTAACATAAGTTAGAGGTCTGTTGTTGACTCTATTTTCTATTTCAGTCACAACTGTACGGAATTCTTCTAAGTCTATTCTCTGACGATGAAAAGTCTTCCTTAAACAACGTTTTACAATGCCGATCATTCTTTCATAAAATCCGCCGTGCCAAGGAGATTTAGGAGGAATGTATCTCCAACGACAACTGCGTTGATTCTGCATCTGTTGTACTTCTGGTTGATCAAAGATCTTGCTTATATAAGCACCACCAGCAACAAAGTTCGTTGCATTATCTGAAATCATCAGTCTGGGACACGCCCTTCTGGCTGCAAACCTTCTGAATAATTTGATAAAGGTTTCAGCAGACATGTCAGTGGCTACTTCTAGATGTACTGCTCTAGTTGTAGCACAAGTGAACAAACAGATGTACACCTTGATGGGAACTTTGTCAACTGTTTTGGTTAAAATTATTGGTCCAGTGTAATCTACACCTGTCACCTCAAATGGAGTGATATGACAAACTCTTTCAGAGAGATATGGAGGTGGACCTGGATACTGACATACTCGCATATCGTAGTGACGACAAGTAATACAGTCCTTTATTTGTTTTTTCACACTTTGTCGACCTTGAGGTATCCAGTAGGATTGTCGTATATGACAAAGTGTGTCAGCTACCCCACCATGTAACACGTTACTGTGGGCGTTTTGCACAATCAGTTTTGTTAGCCAATGATTCTTGGGGATCAATATTGGATGTATGGCTTCTTTAGGTAGTGAAGAATTATGAATTCTTCCTCGACATCTTATAATCTTTTCTGAGTCGAGATAAAGTCCTAAAGAATTAATCATAACAGGTTTCTTTGGGGATTTATCTTGTGTTTCTAGAAATTTATATTCTGTAGAGAAAACATCTTTCTGCATTAGTTTCACCCAGTATTTAATGGGTTCAAGACATTCATAATCAGGTTTTATTCCTTTAGTGAATTTAAAGACAAGAGCTGTAACTCTTAAGAGTTTACCCAAAGATGAGTATTTAGATCCATCAATGACTATTTCTGTTGTGTCTGCACTATTTACACAATTTATTACTGTTGTGTTCAAGCAGACTGTTTCTTCTGGCATAATGTGAGCTTTTTGCTGAGGCCAGTTATTTTCATTAGAGAGCCAGTTCGGTCCTTGGAGCCATAATTTATTATCCACAAATTTCTTGAGTGGGACACCACGTGACAACATGTCAGATGGATTCTCTTGGGTAGAGACGTGGAGAAAGAGATAATCTCTCTGCATCTCTTTTATTTCTGCTACTCTGTTCTGTACATAGACCAACTTACTCTTATTATTTCTTAACCACTGGAGAACTGCTTCATTATCACTCCAGATCACGGTTTTTTCAATAGTGAGATGATCAAGTTCTTTGTTGAGATAGACAGCTAATTTTGTACCTACATAGAGTGCTGTCAGATCCAGTTGTGGTACTGTTCTGACCTTAAAGGGTGCTACCCTGGCCTTTGAAGTAATTAGTGTACTTCCTTCAGCATTACTCATGTAAGCTACAGCGCCATAACCTCTTGTTGACGCATCACAGAACACATGTAATGTGTACTTGTTTCCCTCTTGACCTATTTGTCTGGGAAATTTAATTTGATGAAGTTGTTTAAACTCCCTGGATATTTCATCCCATGCTTGACTCATTTCTAGAGGCAAGTTCTCATCCCATCCAATTTTGAGCTTCCATGCATCTTGCATAAGCATTTTACCCTTTATGGTGAGACGAGTCCTAGAGGATCAAAACATTGTGATACCTCTGACAGTAAACTACGTTTAGTGAGTGTACTGCATGATTTATTGTTTATCTTTTTGAGACTCAAAGTATCTTCCTGTGTGTTCCAATTAAGTCCCAGCATATTGTTGCAATCAGGAATTTCAGTTTCAGGGAAATCTTCTTTGATAAGTTCCCTTAATTGCTTTGAATTTGTATTCCACATCCTTAGAGGCATATTTGCTTCTTTCATCTCCTTGTTAGCTTCTCTGTATAAGGATTTCAAATCCTCCTCTTTATTCACAGTACCTTGAAGATTGTCTACATAGAAACTTTTCTTTAAGATTTCTTTGAAGGGACTTTCAGATTTCTTCAAATGAGTAGAGTAGCTTCCAGTAAGAATGGAGAGGATGTTGCACCAAATAATACTGATTTGAAACGATAAGTTTTCACAGGACTTTGAGGATCATGTGGATTTTCAGGCCACAAGAATCGAGTATAATCTCTATCTATTTCTTGTAGTCCTACTCTTAAGAAAGCTTTGGAAATATCAGCCGTGTAGGCATATGGGTTTGTGCGAAATTTCATAAGCACGTCTCCAAGCTTCTCAGTTAGTGAGGGTCCGGTCATCAGACAGTCATTAAGACTTGCTACATCTTTATTTGCACGTGCGCTGCTATTATATACAACACGTAGTGGAGTGGTTTCAGAATCTTTTCTGACTCCATGGTGCGGGAGATAATGAGCTTCTGTCTTCAACTTATCTTCGACTATTTCCTCAATGAATTTATTGTCCAACTGTTCTTGTATGATATTATCATAGACAGTCAGTAGTTCTGGATTCTTCCTGAGCTCATGTATTTGTGCTTTCATTTGTCCGAAAGCCATGCGATAATTGCTAGGCAGATGTGGTGGATTTAATTTCCATGGTAACCTAACCCAATACTGTCCATCTTTATATTTGACATTGTCCAAATATTGGCTATAAGTCTGAGACTCTTGTGGGCTTGGTTTATTTACATCAATACCTATCGCATCTAAATCCCACAACTTATCAACTGGTTCATTCATTTCTTCCAGTAATGATAATTTTTGCTGTGGTACATGATCAGCGGTTATTCTCGTAACTAGTACATTTTCCACTGAATCAATATCAGCTTCTTTCCCACTTTGAGAGGGAATGGGACCACATATCATGTGGCCTCCTGCTGTTTTCAGCAAGTGAACATCATGTTTACTTACTATATTTTGCACAAAACAGTGATAATAATCACTTCCAATGATTAAATCAATTGGACTAATTGTGTCCCTCTGTATGTCAGGACAGGCTAACTTGACCTTAGCTGCTTTCAGTGCTGCAACTGTTTCTTTTAATCCCTGGATCTGCACAGACTTAGGCAAATCATCTACTACCACAGCTTCTACTGTCTTTTTCCTGTTTCCTAGACCAACAGTGATTCTGGCTAGGTCACATGTCTGTTTACCAGAATTGTGGAAAAAACCAGCTATATCTAACTGTATTTTGGCATAGGGTTGTTTATTCAGTTTCTGCAACACTGTTCTTCTTATGAAGGACCTTTGTGAGCCTTGATCAAATAATGTTAGTACATTGCTTTTGCGTAATTTATTAGATAACTCAACTCGAGCTATCGGGAGAGCAGTTGCTTTAAACTTATCTCTCACATTTAATGCTGTTGCTTGTTGACTTCCTGATTCTGTGGAAGTCTTCTGTTGTTCAGCAAAAGTATTTGGGCATAATGCTGTATGATGCATACCCTGGCTTTTAAAACACTTCTTCAGTGAGCATTTACCTCCCTTGTGTTCACCTAAACACTTGATGCACCTTTTCAGCTGATGAACACGTTGTTTACGTGCCTTCATTGATGTGTATTGAGTACAATACTGTGCCCAATGTGTTCCATCACATAGTACACATTTTGGAGTACGTTTATGTATGACAGTCTGTTTACTGTCTGTTGTATTCACAGCTTGATAAATGCCTATATGGGATTTCCCATTATGTGTTTTAGTGGGAGTAGGTATACTCTTTTTATACTGAGTTGAAGGTTTATTATCCACCAGATTTGTGGATTTTTCATCTTGTCTCGTTGCTTGCATGCATGAAACTATTGTTTGTAAACCATTGCTAATTTCTTCACAAGTGAAATAGCGTTTATTGAACATAATATTTAATCGTTCAATAGTTTGTGGTGACAACTTATCTTGTACAATACCACTGATAAACCAATCACATTGCCTTAGGTCATATTTAGCATCTAGAGATCTGAGACTATTGTCTAATGTGATTCTAAATGCCTGTAAGTCTGAAAAACAATGTTTGGGTGGCTTCAAGCTTGATATTAAGACTGCATGTCTAACTCTGGCCTTGTCAGCATCGAAGTAATTGTCTGCTAAGACATGTAAGGCTATTTGATAATTGCCTTTAACCACCGGAAATGACTTAATCAGTTCATAGGGTTCTCCCTTCACAAGACATTTAAGGTAATTGAACTTAGCAATCTCATCTATGTCAGTTCGTGAATTTACTATGGATTGAAAACCACTAATGAATTCTTCATAATTATGACCTTGGAAAATAGGTAATGACAATGTAGGTAAGCTTGGTAATGGGACACTTGTTGTTGTTACAGGTGTAACAGGTGTTTGATCACTAGTTACAGTAGGTCTCTGTGACAGAGTTTTGCGGCAGATAGCCTGTACTCCTGTCCACCTTAATTGTTGATTACTAAATGTATCCAAATCATTTTTAATTTCATCCTCAGATGGATCTGATTCAAGAAATTTATTTTCATAATGTGTACAGTCTGAATTAATAATTTCCAGACGTTGTGTAAGTAATTCAAATTTGACCTCAAGATCATCAAAATCTATGTTTGTATCTTGAGTTAATCCTATACAGACTGAAATTAGATTTTCTAATTGTGTAATCTTAGTCTGTAAAGACTGAAACTGAGTTTTCGAACAAGCCATTTTAATGGGATACTGAAAATTCTAGCACCACACTTAGAGTGTTTAAAAAACACTGTACTGTTAAAACAGCTGAGTTTTTGTTATGCTTAAGTCAGCAATAATCGAGTCAGACACTACTGATCTACTAAGCTTAACCTCAGGGTCAATGACCATGAAGGGTACACAGTACATGTGTTTGGTGTTTATGGCTTGAGTTTGCTGTGTCAGCCTGACCACGATGATTAATCATAAATAACGATGTTATACACTTCATTCACTATACACTATAAATGTCACTGTATAACTGTAAATCACACGTGAATATTACTTACACATATATAAAGGTCACTGTTAATATATATATATGAAAGCTTACACTTTTATATATAGTTCCTTTAATATAATAGGTATATCTATAAGAAACAAACTTTAACACAATCTTGTCTCTTAATTTCTGTCTATAAACATTATAAACACTATGTGTATATACACTCAGACAAACCGAACATCACTTGGGTTGTTGTCTTAGTCAGCACCTCTTCGAGTTTGGAGCAGTGGATGACGGGTGCCATCCCCCGTTTTCTTGTTGGGTGAGTCACTCAGCTCCCGTTTTCTTTGGGTGAACGCTGGGTGAGCTCCCGTTTTCTTTTGGCTGCCCATTCTCTATGATTGAGTCTGGAGGGACTCATTTATACTGATTTATATTGTAAAACACTAGTTTTACAGATTTTCGAAGGACCTTGGTTCGTAGGTAATTTGTACACTGTAGTACAACGTATTTGGACCACAGTGTGGCCTCTATCCGGTTCGAGCACGACCAATATGTTGAGAAATGGTATTACAAGCTAAGTTTAAAGAGTTTGTACTTAACTTAGAAAGACAGCCCATTGCCTGCACAGCCGCCCCTGCAGACGAGGTCTTGAGAAGCTGTCGAAGTCATCTCTCAACGGGCTGTAAAGAGTTATTATTTGTAAGATTATAAATTACCCCTACGGGGTGTTATGTCAGCATATTTCATTCACTGACTGCTGACAAATTACATACTTGTTTGGACTCAAAAGTCCGCACCTCACTGCCGACTATAGGTTGATTACAAACTCCTTGTGACTCAAGAACTGTGCAGTCCCCTGTACTACAAGAAATTCGTAACCTACCTTGCTCTTGTAGCGTGAGCTATGGTGTTCTTCACACTTTCGACAGATATCGGTGACTTGATAGAAGCTGAAGTGTCCTTGGATGTCCACGTCTTCCATTGTCTAGGAATACGCACACTGGTACACTATGTTCCACAAGATTTGTCTTTATTGTTCACAATCTTATCACTAAAGAAGCTGATCACACTTCTCTTAAGTGTTTATTGTGTTTGTTTTATGAGACACTTTGTTCACACTAACGCACAGATCGTTCTTTGTTGGTTATCCTGGCGTCAGTGTCACTCTCAGTAGAGTCAAAAGTAATCTGAAGATGCCACAGCACCCCACGCCATTACTGCCCCTTGCACAAAGGAAAAGCTGACATAGTGCTTTTGCTTCCTTGCCACTTCCTCGATGAAGCAAAGCAGAATGTTTAAATCTTGCTGTCTTAAGCATAGACAACAATGTCCACTATCTTTACTATGGTAATAAAGTGGGAGCAGGATTTTCCTTAATTGTCCTGCTAAAGTAAGAGATGTACTGTCTCTTATTAAAATACATTCAGCAACACTGGACTGCAAGGAGCAGCGGTCGCTTGACCACGTCGCATACTCGTACTGCATTTGCGATCAATTACTGTAGCAATAATCAAGACACTTGCCCCTTCTGAGAGGGCTTGGCCCCTCAGGGATGAAAGGGCTGAAAGGGGCTGAAGGGGGCTGATACCCCCCTCCTGGAGAAAATTTCTCCACAACTCTCACTCAAGTGTTGTGGTACTGTCAATCAGGTGTTGTGGTACTGTCAATCAGGTGTTGTGGTACTGTCACTCAGGTGTTGTGGTACTGTCACTCAGGTGTTGTGGTACTGTCACTCAGGTGTTGTGGTACTGTCACTCAGGTGTTGTGGTACTGTCACTCAGGTGTTGTGGTACTGTCAATCAGGTGTTGTGGTACTGTCACTCAGGTGTTGTGGTACTGTCAATCAGGTGTTGTGGTACTGTCACTCTGGTGTTGGGGTACTGTCACTCAGGTGTTGTGGAACTGTCACTCAGGTGCTGTGGTACTCTCACTCAGGTGTTGGGGGTGCTGTGACTCAGGTGTTGTGGTACTGTCACTCATGTGTTGTGGTACTGGGACTCACGTGTTGTGGTACTCTCACTCAGGTGTTGTGGTACTCTCACTCAAGTGTTGTGGTACTGTCACTCAAGTGCTGTTACTGTCACTCAGATGTTGTGGTACTGTCACTCAGGTGTTGTGTTACTGTTACTCAGGTGTTGTGGTACTGTCAGTCAGGTGTTGTGGTACTGTCACTCAGGTGTTGTGTTATTGTCTCTCAGGTGTTGTGTTACTGTCACTCAGGTGTTATGGTACTGTTACTCAGGTGTTGCAGTACTGTCACTCAGGTGTTGTGTTACTCTCACTCAAGTGTTGTGGTACTTTCACTCAGGTGTTGTGGTACTGTCACTCGGGTGTTGTAGTACTGTCACTCAGGTGTTGTGGTACTCTCACTCAGGTGTTGGGGTGCTGTGACTCACATGTTGTGGTACTGTCACACATGTGTTAGTTTCACTAAGGTGTTGTGGTACTGTCACTCACGTGTTGTGGTACTGGGACTCACGTGTTGTGGTACTCTCACTCAGGTGTTGTGGTACTGCAACTCACGTGTTGTGGAACTCTCACTCAGGTGTTTTGGTACTGCGACTCACGTGTTGTGGTACTCTCATTCAGGTGTTGTGGTACTGTGACTCACATGTTGTGGTACTTTCACTCAGGTGTTGTGGTACTGTGACTCATGTATTGTGGTAATGTCACTCAGGTGTTGTGGTACTGTCACTCAGGTGTTGTGGTGCTGTGACTCATGTTTTGTGGTACTGTCACTCATGTGTTGTGTTAGTTTCACTCAGGTGTTGTGGTACTGTGACTCACATGTTGTGATACTGTGACTCACGTGTTGTAGTGCTCTCACTCAGGTGTTGTGATACTGTGACTCACATGTTGTGATACTGTGACTCACATGTTGTGGTGCTGTGACTTATGTGTTGTGGTTCTATCACTCAGGTGTTGTGGTACTTTCACTCAGGTGTTGTGGTACTGTGACTCATGTGTTGTGGTACTGTCACTCAGGTGTTGTTGTGCTCTCACTCTGATGTTGTGGTACCATTACTCAGGTGTTGTGGTACTCTCACTCAGGTGTTGCAGTACTGTGACTCATGTGTTGTGGTACTGTCACTCAGGTGTTGTGGTACTCTCACTCAGGTGTTGTGGTACTGTGACTCATGTGTTGTGGTACTGTCACTCAGGTGTTGTTGTGCTCTCACTCTGATGTTGTGGTACCGTTACTCCGGTGTTGTGGTACTCTCACTCAGGTGTTGTGGTACTGTGACTCATGTGTTGTGGTACTGTCACTTAGATTTTGTGGTACTGTCAGTATAGCTACTGAATTCCCTTATACGTATACTTGTGTAGTATATTGTAGATCGTATCATCCATATATATTTAGGCTCCCTAGCCAGTAGGCTCAGTGACTAACTTGTGTGATGTCACTTGATACCATGCGAGGCCCTGGGAGCGTCCTCAGTTCATGCATAGGCCCATAGACTACACAGGCAGGCTGGGCTCCCTCTCCCTCTCCCCTTTCATACTCTGCAATATACGTGTTACCATCCAACACGTGTGTTTAACTACAACCGTCACATCACCTACGAACCCATCTCAACAATTGGTGTCAGCGGAGGGCCTGTAATTCTGACGATAAATTCTGGAGAGAAATTTCTACTGAGCTTGCCGCCATTTCGTGACCGGCTTCGGCATCCCGAGACGGGTGACGTTTTCCTTCCAAAGCCCACATCCCAGTCAAGCATCCACCAGCCTGTTTGCTTCCTACTTACTGGTCAGACTCTGTGTAATAGTGTTTATCTGCTTATTTGCATTACTTCCGAGGGGTTGACCCTAGGTTGCTAAGTAAGCCAAGCCAGTCTGTGGGGGGGGGGGGCGAGTCCAGTCCAGTCCAGCCCTACACCATTCCAGTCTTGCCTGCTAAGCCAGCTTTCCACCCCTGCTGTGCTCATCGATACAAGTTCTCAAGCCAGTCTGTGTGAAGGGTTAAGCCAAGCCAGCCAGGAACTAACCCATGTGTCTTACCTCAGTATTCAAGCAAGCCATGTGGGTACAACCTTCTCCATCGCTCTGTGCTTCAAGTTCCAAGCCATTCTGAGTGCTTTATCATCCCTGTGTTGTTGTGGTATTTTGTGGTTTTTTTAAGCCAGACTGACTTAGAATATTTTTGTGCCTAGTGTTGGTGTACCCAGAGCACGTTGGTTAAGCCATTCATTCCATAGGCCCACGCGGTGTCTCAGCATGGCTGCCCCAAGCACTCACACCACCACCACTACCACTGTAATTTTTACCCTTATCACGGGTTCTAGCATCATATTTTTACGGACCACATAGGGGGTCAAGAGTCAAGTGTGTTCCTTCGACCCTGTGCGCCATCGTAAAAGCCTCTTGTGTGGATCCACCGTTGATTTAAGCACAAATTCTTCGAGGCACCGTGTGGAGATTCTTTCTTCAGTGTTAATTTTCGTGCTTTATTTCATGTCTGTTGTGTTCAAGTCAAAGGAACGCCGCCAGCCACGAGTCTCCAACTACCCTTCACCACCATCTCTCTCAATCTTTCACCAACGTCGCTACAGTGTTAATAAATATTTTTTTATAGAGACATTTACATGTGTTGAGACAATTTTCTTGACAGTGATTTCTTAGTGACATTCAGTGACTCTTGATTAGACTAAGTGTTCATTATATACTGTTTGCAATCATTTTTTTTCTCTTCTTTCTTCAGTGTTAATTTTCGTGCTTTATTTCATGTCTGTTGTGTTCATTTATATATATATATATATATACTTGAAGTAAGTACTTTAATGTTTCTCCTTGTTGTGTGCAATATATAAGTGTCAGGGGCCCGAGACTGTTCAACTGCCTCCCAGCATACATAAGGGGGATTACCAACAGACCCCTGGCAGTCTTCAAGCTGGCACTGGACAAGCACCTAAAGTCGGTTCCTGACCAGCCGGTCTGTGGCTCGTACGTTGATTTGCGTGCAGCCAGCAGTAACAGCCTGGTTGATCAGGTTCTGATCCACCAGGAGGCCTGGTCACAGACCGGGCCGCGGGGGCGTTGACCCCCGGAACTCTCTCCAGGTGAACTCCAGGTAAACTCCAGTATAAACTTGTGTTTTCCACTTCACAATTATCATTTGTTCACAGTATTGTGTTCTTTGCTTAGTGATTTAAGCAGTGAAGTAATTCAGTAACTTGTTATCTTATATTCTGCATCACAACTCAGTGTTGTCTCAGTTATTTTTTTTTCTCCCAGCATTTGTCTATTCTCGCTGATTTTTTTATTCATTCAATTGCCATTTTTTTCTCTGTGTGTTGAACATTCTTGTGTTAATTCCCTTTATTTAGCCAGAGTCTAATTTGTCTTATCTCCACAGACAACTGTGCCATTATTTTGTTTGAAGCAAGAGAATTATTTTCCAATTTTTTTCAAACACCAAGCCTATTGCAAGAAAATTCTCAAAGAATTGTGCATATATTGATATGTTGTGTTTGTGCATCACTGTGAGTGTTAACTTTCCCTGTTTTGTGTTTTGTCTCTATTATGTTTTTATATTTCATTGAACAAATTCACTCTTAGTGCAATTTTTAACTTCTTTTTTTTTAAGATAAAGCCTTGTTTTGTTTGTTCAGTGTTTGCTTAAGCTGCAATTAAGAGTTAAAGCGTTCAATCAGTTCATTCCTTAATAATATTTTTTTTATTGCTCTTGTAAACTGCATTTTCTTGGGTGTGTAATTTTTTTCATTATTGCAATATTGACTCATTTTGCAATAATTCTTGTGTAAACATTGTGCTGCCATTAATTGTTTTTTTCTTTCAGAATTTGTTTATGTAGTGTTGTGTTGAGCAGCACTTTTGATTAGTATTTAATTTGCAATAGTGTTACAGTTTATCTCAGTGTAATATTTTGTGATTTAAATTTCACATTTCTTTTTCTGTGCATAATATTTTATTTGTGTCAATTTATTTTTTATATAGAATTGCTCTCCCAGTTTGTTTTAATTTTGCACAAGATATATTGATTCCATTTTATCATTTTTGATTGATTTATCCTTTTTTTATGAATTTCTTTATTGAATTGAGAGTAAAGACAACTCACTGTGCCATTAATACAAATTAAAGTAAATTTGAGTAAATTTGATTTGAGTAAAGTACAATTTCTCTTGATTATCAAAGTGTTGCTTATCCAGTTGAGTATTTGTGTGTGTGTGTGTGTTTTACTTGCTCGACAATGTTTTCTTTACTTATGCAGAACAGTTAAGCATTTTCTTCCCATTTAAGTTATTGCATTGTGTGTTCCTCAGTTATATATTTTTTCTTTAAATTCTTGCTTCATATTTTGCAAACATGTCTCAAGTCTTCTCGAGCGATGCCTCAGTACATTCTACTAGTTCAAGCAATAATTCGTCAGTCCAAAATTCGAGTAATTTTTTATCAAACGATAGACACACTCAGACTTCGAGTCTACGCAATTTTAGTCGTGACCCTTATGATGATATGCCGTTGTTCAATGGGAATCCAGACAACCTGGAAGCATGGTTTACCTCTGTTCATGCTAGATTAAATGCCTCAGTAGATGGGCCCCCATCAGAGAGTTGTATAATTAGTATCGGAAAGGAGAGTTTAGCTCGTTCACCAGCTGCTTTGAATGTCTTCAACTTGATCCGGATGAAGGACTTTCAGGGTCTAACCAAGTGGCAAGATTATGAGCAATTAATACGTAACTATCTTGACCCAGTGCGAATGACTAGTCCTTTTGTTGTTCTTAAGGAATTAGTGTGTACAGCTCCGAGGCCAGAGGAATCATTAGATGAGTTTGCTCTTCGTTTAAATAACCTAATGTCCTCATTTGTTAAGGGCAGGTCAAAGTTCCAAGTACCTTGCAGACAATGATAAACCAGCTCTTGGGGGGTTTGCCAAATTAGCAGCATTTGGCATTATTAAACAGTTAATGCCACCAACTTCAATGTATGTGTGTAATTCCAGTCCTCTAACTGCCGCTATGGGACCGCTTGCAGCCCTTATCCATGTGTGTGACTTGTGTCCCGAGGGAACCTTCCCCTATCGAAGGTCTACGTCAACCACTTTGACTAATCCCGTACCTCCTCTTGTTTGTGCCACAACCAAAACTCCCGATTGAAATCACTCGCAACTGTCATCCAAAGCTAGTGTCAAGAGTCATCATTCTCATAGCATTCGTAGTATGTACAGTACCCATAGCCAAAGAACCTGCTATAATTGTGGTTATCGTGGCCATATCGCAGTAAATTGTCCTGTTAGTCGACCTAAGAGGTATCGTAATGCTGATGGGTGCAAGTCCAATCTGTCTTATTGTACTTATCACAGAATTCATGGTCATGACACATACAAGTGCAATGCCCTCTACAACCTACAGTACTCTAGCTCCTTCCATTGCCGTTCCAACCACAGAGCCAGGAGAGGAAATAGAGGTCGGGGTTCTCAGAACAACCAGAACCAGCCTCATTCTTCTAATTCGGGGGAATCCTAGTGCCCCAGTCAACCAGTCCCGTGGTGAGAGTAGGTGATAATGAGTACACCATCCCCATTCACAATTCCTTTGAAGTCTTAAGCAATCTCGAGAATGACAATCCTGCTTATGATGTTGCTTCACACGTCTCTGATATAGATGATTTTGGGGATGAAGTGGAACATACCTTCTCTGATGACAACTCTCCTTTTTGTTTGCATTTAACTCCCAATGAAACGAAAAGTCCTCTAGTGCAAGCATCTATTCATAATGCACCCGTTCATGTGCTCATGGACTCTGGTGAGCAAGTTAATATCATCAGGTCTAGTTTGTTTAAAGATAAGCAGTTACGGCGTGTCCTCCTCGTTGAACCAACTACTGTAACCTCCCTTAGTGGAGTACCTGGTTCCCTTCTGCGTGTCCGAGGTCAGACTTCCCTCACCTTTACTATCAAAGGTAGAGACTTTACTGCTTCTTTCATTGTTGTCGACCAGATTACTTTCCATGGTGACCTTCTACTGGGATTTGCTTCCATGAGGGACTTACGTATTGTGCATGACCCTTACTGATGGCATGCCCAAATTGATGACTTGATTGTTCCATTTTGGGGTTACAAGTTTGGATCCGAGATCTGCCATACTGCCACAGAGTACGATGTTCGGATTAAGTCCTTACAAGCCAGTGTGTTTTCCAGAAGCATACCCAATCGGTCATGCACTAGCAACTCTGTCACTCCCATCTGTGTTCCACCTACACCTTCAGGCATGCAGGATAGTGTTACACTGCCTCAAGTGTTCGAGGACACTCAGACTGCCTTGAGTGCTCAGCCTATCCCTGCAATGACTGCTAGTTCAAGAAGTAGCTTCTCCACAGGGGATGCCTTGTCTGAAAACGATTACTTGAAACTAGTAATGCCAACTCTTGTTGATGTCTGCAGAAAGACGTCTCTGTTGTGGCTAGTGTTCTCACTAGAGTGTCTGTTGTTGTTCCTATTGTTCCAGATGGTGGTAATGTCCTAGTTGACAGTGATTCCTGCAAAGTAAGGGGTTTATTTGTTGAACCATCCTTACATGTTGTAAGAGACAGTAAGATCCATTTATTCCTTGCTAACACTTCTGGTCACAGTGTTCGTCTCAGAGCAAATACCAATCTTGTTGACCTGGTTCACTATCCTTACCCTGTTCAAGTACAGGATGACTTGCCACCTGACCAGTGGGTCGGTGCTATTTCAACAGGAGAGACCTCATCCACTCCACTGGATCAATCCATCCCACCAGTTGAGGAGAAAGACTTAGCTCCCACTGACTTCCCAGACGAGGTCAAGCGTTTGTTGACTCTGTTGAACAAACGTCGTAAAGCCATTGCCTTACCAGGTGAGAAGATTGGTATAACGAACTTATTGTCCCATCGTATTCCACTTGAACCTGGTACTAGACCTCTCTATATACCTGCGTACAGAATGCCTCATTCCCAAGTTGCTGTCACAGAAGAATTGATCAATTAGATGCTCAATGATAGAGTTATTGCACCAAGCAATACACCCTGGAATGTGCCCTTGATCCTAGTACCTAAGAAGGACGGTACTTGGCGCCCAGTGATTGACTTCAGGAAGTTAAATGCAAAAACTATTCCAGATCGCTTCCCACTTCCTGTACTTCGTGATCTTTTACGTAACATTGGAGATAATAAAGTCTTTTCAACCCTGGACTTGTTACAAGGGTTTTGGCAAGTCCCTCTTCACGAGGACAGCCAAGAGTTAACTGCATTCTCCACTCCCACAGGTCATTATCACTCCCTCCATATTGCCTTTGGATTACGATCCTCCCATATCCGATTCTCAAGGCTTATGACCAATATTTTTAGAGGTCTCATAGGTAAAGCACTTATGGTGTACTTAGATGACGTAATCGTCATGTCCAAAGACGTGGATACACACTTGAAAAGACTTGATGTAGTACTTGGTATGCTTGAAGAAGCCAATTTAAAGATCAACCTGTGTATATGTCAATTTTTCAGATCAGAAATTAAGTTTCTTGGTCACATAGTCACTCCTAGAGGAGTTACGACTGATCAAAGTAAAGTAACGGCAGTACTAAATTTTCCTTCTCCCAAAACTGCTGATGCCATTAAATCCTTTGTGGGTCTAGCAGGTTTTTATAGATCTTTCATTGCTAATTTTTCTTCAATAGCAGCTCCTCTAACTGAATTGCTTAAGAATTCAGTTAGAAGCTCCTTTCGTTTGGACCTTCCATCAAGAAAGAGCATTCCAAACACTAAAAGAAACGTTAACGTCTGCTCCAATTTTGAAATTCCCAGATTTTTCCAAGCCCTTCTATCTGACAACTGATGCTAGTTCAATTAGCATAGGTGCCGTACTAGCTCAGAAGACTGATGGCAAGTACAATGCACTTGCATTTGCTAGTCGAGTCCTTACGAAGGCTTAATAAAATTATACAGTAATGGAGCAAGAAGCTTTAGCAATAGTATGGTCTTTAAAGCTCTTCCGAGACATGTCTTGACAGACCATGTCCACTGATACCTTTATTCCAGAATAAACAACCTACTAAAAGGTTAGCCAGATGGACCTTGACTATCCAAGAGTGCAATCCTACTTTTGCACATTTACCTGGCAAGTCCAATGTAGTCGAAGATGCTTTATCATGACACGTTAGTAAAGTAACTGCAGACCCTCCATTTACTGCCGAGGATGTAAAGAATGCTCAAAGAACAGATCCCATGTGGTCTGATGTTATTCGATTCCTGCTCCAGGAAGATCTTATTCTTACTGTGAAGCCACTAGCACCCATTGGTGACTTTGTCATGAGTCAAGAATTACTGTATCGAACAGCCGAGTTGAGTACCCCAAGCAGAAGGGTATACCAATTAGTAATTCCACAGTCACTAGTGAATGTAGCCTTACAGCTAGTTCATGATGCACCAGGTGTTGCACACCCTGGTATGGATCGTTCTGTGAAACAAGCCAGAATGAAATACTTTTGGCCACGTATGGCAACTGACATTTCCGAGTATGTTAAGAAATGTAGTGTCTGTATGCAGCATAAAGGAAATGTTAATGGTCCTTACCCAATCCAGGTGTATCCAACTACTATCAAACCATGGGAAAGAGTTGCGCTTGATTTGTTAACCAATTTTAAATGTTCCCTCCAAGGCAACAAACATCTGTGTGTTATTGTGGACCATTTCACCAGATATTGTGAGTTAGTTTCTATTGCAGATAAGACTACCAAGACAGTAGCTAAAGCGTTTAAAGAACGCATTATCTGCAGACATACCACCCCTAAGTCCCTAGTAACAGATAATGGAGGTGAATTCTGCAACGAGATTCTTGAAAATTTGTGTACCTTGTACAAGATCTCTAAGTCAACCATTGTTCCTCATCATCCTGCGAGTAATGGTTTGGCAGAATGCACAAATAAGAAAGTACTAGATGTTTTGAGACCCACAATCAACCCAAATAGTGAAACCTGGGATGAAGTTATACCGGATGTTCAATGCGCTATAAATTCTGCTTACAAGGCTTCCATAGGTGACACTCCACATTATGCATTGTACGGTGTAGACAAGCGTTTACCTTATGAGTTGTTATATTCCGCACCGAAACCCAATTATAACCTTGATGATTTCATAGCAACTTGTACCAGCATAGCTCAAAGTGTTTTTAGAAGAATCCGTGAGACACTTCATAAATAAACAACAGAATTTACTAGAGTAACTAATAGCTGTGCTAAGCCGACAAAAGTTAAAGTGGGTTCGAGAGTAATGCTGACTAATTTCAACAAAACATCCACAATGCCTAAGCTCGACCAAAAGTTTGTTGGCCCTTATCGAGTAGTTGAACATATCAATGGCAATAAGTATAAGGATAGAGAAATTAGTACTGGTCAGTATAAAGAATCGCATTGAGATCATATGAAGTTAGTATGTAATGTTGATGATATCAACCCAGACTAATGTGACAGATGCTGACACTCCTCTTGGCTCTGTATCCTCTACCTCTAATACTTAGCCAGATAATCAGCCCGAATGTTGTTATTCTTTGAGTACTCGACAAGTAATGAGAAACCCAAAAGTATCTTTTGTAGATACTCGTTCAGATCTCCCTCAGTCAAGGCATGTGTTAGTCACTGCAAAGGAATTCGATCCTCCTAAAGATGATAACCATTCTGCATATGTAAATCTTACCCTCGCAGAGTTGGGTTTAAATGTACATATTCTGTATAATTAAATGTCCGAGATTAATGAAATTGTCAACTGTGTATTTTATTAGTTGATCAGTTTTTCAGAAATTTTTGTGTTCACGTTCCCTCCGAATTATGAGAATTTAGCAGTAATGATCTGTGCGCACAAGATTTGCCTTGCTGTTAATTACTTTCACTTTTGCAAATATATTTATTCTTCCTCAGAATCCGTAGAGTGCATAAATACAGATCGATCGATTAATTCCATCCTTTATTATACCATGAATTGTTCATATAATTCATAATGCATTACGTTAAAACCCATTACGTTAAAACCTATTATGTTAACATCCATTATGACATCATCCATTAGCTCTAAGTTACATATGTCTTTGCTATTTTTTGCATAGAATCAGCCCAGAGCCACCTGCCTGTTCAGCCTATAGCATAGTAGTGTATGTCGAGATGACATACATAACATGACCGAGCTGTCAGTATAGCTACTGAATTCCCTTATACGTATACTTGTGTAGGATATTGTAGATCGTATCATCCATATATATTTAGTCTCCCTAGCCAGTAGGCTCAGTGACTAGCTTGTGTGACGTCACATGATACCATGCGAGTCTTGTGCCTGGGAGTGTCCTCAGTTCACACATAGGCCCAGAGACTACACAGGCAGGCTGGGCTCCCTCTCCCCCTTCATACTCTGCAATATAAGTGTTACCATCCAACCAGTGTGTTTAACTTCAACCATCACATCACATACGAACCAGTCTCGACAGTACTGTGACTCACGTGTTGTGGTACTGTGACTCACGTGTTGTGGTACTGTGACTCACGTGTTGTGGTACTGTCACTCAGTGCTGGGACTCACGTGTTATGGTACTGTCACTCAGTGCTGGGACTCACGTGTTATGGTACTGTCACTCAGTGCTGGGACTCACGTGTTATGGTACTGTCACTCAGTGCTGTGACTCACGTGTTGTGGTACTGTGACTCACGTGTTATGGTACTGTCACTCAGTGCTGTGACTCACGTATTGTGGTACTGTCACTCACTCAGTGCTGGGTGCTGGGACTCACGTGTTGTGGTACTGTCACTCAGTGCTGGGACTCACGTGTTGTGGTACTGTCACTCAGTGCTGGGACTCACGTGTTGTGTTAGTTTCACTCAGGTATTGTGGTACTGTGACTCACGTGTTATGGTACTGTCACTCAGTGCTGTGACTCACGTATTGTGGTACTGTGACTCACGTGTTATGGTACTGTCACTCAGTGCTGGGACTCATGTGTTGTGGTACTGGCACTGTACTGTTGTCATAATATTGTTAATAAAACATTATTATAAGTTTACCATATAAACAGTGTTATATAATGTCTACAGGTGACAATGGCTCGGATACTTAATACTACGAAGAGTCGTGTCGACTTGTTCGAGGACCCAACAGTGAAGCGAGTACTGTATATGGACATGAGCTGTGTCCACCCAGACTATGGTCGTCAGGGTGTTTGTAAGAAGTTAGTGCAGGTGGGTAGTTATTATTATTATTAAAGATTCGCCGGTATTCTCCCGGCCCGGGCCTTTTCCAAGTGGTGGCCCGGCCCAGGTGGGTAGTGATTAGCACTTGTGGTTGTGTTTAATGCATGTTGGTGGTGATTAGCTCTCGGGAGGTGTTAAGGTGAAGTTGGTGGGTGGTACTTAACTCTGGGGTCTTGTTAAGGTAATGTAGGTGGGTGGTGATTTAGCTGCTGTGGTAGTGCTAAGATAATGCAGGTGGGTGGTAATTAGCTCTTTTTGTGGTTTTTAAAGTGATGCAGGTAGGTGGAAATTAGCTCTAATAGCAGTGCTAAGAGGAGGTAGGTGGGTGCTCAGTCAGCGTTAATAGAGTAACTTCAGATGTAGCAAATGGAGAGAAATGATATAGATTTCCTGCTAAATTAATACAGACATAAATTCAGTAAGCATTACGTTACGAACACATTGTTTGTGACTTCTAGGTGAATATATCTCTGGCTTCTCGATTTAGGATAGAGTCAGATTATTTTAAGTATTACGAAAGTAAGTGCATTAAGGCATAGGTACACATAAGTACAATTTTCATTCATAGGATAACCCAAAAAGAGTGAGAAAAAGTAGTTTATTTCCACTGGGATCCTTGACATAATAAAGGTTTAAAAAGGAGTGGAACTAATTGTCTACACTTATCAAAGTCTGTCCTAGCATGACCCAGTTCACGAACAAAACTAAAAATTACCTAAAGAATGAAGCTACAGAAAAGGAGAAGAGTGATATCTTGTATAGTTAACAATCGTATACCTACAAATGTAAACTGATCCTCTATTTAATATTCACACAGGTGAGTTAATTAGGTGTTTAATTATTATGGTTATAAGGTGACTGATTTCTACTGTATTCTTACAGCTTGTTATTAAATAATAAGATATTACCAGGACCCGAATGGAAATAAGTCACTTTGACTTTATGGTAATTATCCTAGGTAATTTTACACGAATGTTACTGTGTATGATAATTCGTGAGATCCCTTTATCCGAATTCTTGGGACCGGAAATGTGTTGGGTTTCGAGAGTGAGTAGAAAGAGAAGACAGCCAGTTAGGTCCAGTTCACGTACTGAACACGACTCATACGAGTCACAGTGTCCAAGACAGCCAGTTAGGTCCAGTTCACGTACTGAACACGACTCATACGAGTCACAGCGTCCAAGACAGCCAGTTAGGTCCAGTTCACGTACTGAACACGACTCATACGAGTCACAGTGTCCAAGACAGCCAGTTAGGTCCAGTTCACGTACTGAACACGACTCATACGAGTCACAGTGTCCAAGACAGCCAGTTAGGTCCAGTTCACGTACTGAACACGACTCATACGAGTCACAGTGTCCAAGACAGCCAGTTAGGTCCAGTTCACGTACTGAACACGACTCATACGAGTCACAGCGTCCAAGACAGCCAGTTAGGTCCAGTTCACGTACTGAACACGACTCATGCGAGTCACAGCGTCCAAGACAGCCAGTTAGGTCCAGTTCACGTACTGAACACGACTCATACGAGTCACAGCGTCCAAGACAGCCAGTTAGGTCCAGTTCACGTACTGAACACGACTCATACGAGTCACAGTGTCCAAGACAGCCAGTTAGGTCCAGTTCACGTACTGAACACGACTCATACGAGTCACAGCGTCCAAGACAGCCAGTTAGGTCCAGTTCACGTACTGAACACGACTCATGCGAGTCACAGCGTCCAAGACAGCCAGTTAGGTCCAGTTCACGTACTGAACACGACTCATACGAGTCACAGCGTCCAAGACAGCCAGTTAGGTCCAGTTCACGTACTGAACACGACTCATACGAGTCACAGTGTCCAAGACAGCCAGTTAGGTGCAGTTCACGTACTGAACACGACTCATACGAGTCACAGTGTCCAAGACAGCCAGTTAGGTCCAGTTCACGTACTGAACACGACTCATACGAGTCACAGCGTCCAAGACAGCCAGTTAGGTCCAGTTCACGTACTGAACACGACTCATGCGAGTCACAGCGTCCAAGACAGCCAGTTAGGTCCAGTTCACGTACTGAACACGACTCATACGAGTCACAGCGTCCAAGACAGCCAGTTAGGTCCAGTTCACGTACTGAACACGACTCATACGAGTCACAGTGTCCAAGACAGCCAGTTAGGTCCAGTTCACGTACTGAACACGACTCATACGAGTCACAGCGTCCAAGACAGCCAGTTAGGTCCAGTTCACGTACTGAACACGACTCATGCGAGTCACAGCGTCCAAGACAGCCAGTTAGGTCCAGTTCACGTACTGAACACGACTCATACGAGTCACAGCGTCCAAGACAGCCAGTTAGGTCCAGTTCACGTACTGAACACGACTCATACGAGTCACAGTGTCCAAGACAGCCAGTTAGGTCCAGTTCACGTACTGAACACGACTCATACGAGTCACAGTGTCCAAGACAGCCAGTTAGGTCCAGTTCACGTACTGAACACGACTCATGCGAGTCACAGCGTCCAAGACAGCCAGTTAGGTCCAGTTCACGTACTGAACACGACTCATACGAGTCACAGCGTCCAAGACAGCCAGTTAGGTCCAGTTCACGTACTGAACACGACTCATACGAGTCACAGTGTCCAAGACAGCCAGTTAGGTCCAGTTCACGTACTGAACACGACTCATACGAGTCACAGCGTCCAAGACAGCCAGTTAGGTCCAGTTCACGTACTGAACACGACTCATGCGAGTCACAGCGTCCAAGACAGCCAGTTAGGTCCAGTTCACGTACTGAACACGACTCGTACGAGTCACAGTGTCCAAGACAGCCAGTTAGGTGCAGTTCACGTACTGAACAGCCAGTTAGGTCCAGTTCACGTACGAGTCACAGCGTCCAAGACAGCCAGTTAGGTCCAGTTCACGTACTGAACACGACTCATACGAGTCACAGCGTCCAAGACAGCCAGTTAGGTCCAGTTCACGTACTGAACACGACTCATACGAGTCACAGCGTCCAAGACAGCCAGTTAGGTCCAGTTCACGTACTGAACACGACTCATACGAGTCACAGTGTCCAAGACAGCCAGTTAGGTCCAGTTCACGTACTGAACACGACTCGTACGAGTCACAGTGTCCAAGACAGCCAGTTAGGTCCAGTTCACGTACTGAACACGACTCATACGAGTCACAGCGTCCAAGACAGCCAGTTAGGTCCAGTTCACGTACTGAACACGACTCATACGAGTCACAGCGTCCAAGACAGCCAGTTAGGTCCAGTTCACGTACTGAACACGACTCATACGAGTCACAGTGTCCAGCAAATGTTCACTTGCAGCTAAACTGAGTCACACTGAAAGACACAAAATATTACCAAACACAAAAAACAGAAGCAACTTTCAGTACACAAAAACAATGAACACATCAGTTAGGAAAACTAAGTGACAATGTGAGAAGAAAAGAGGGAATATAACTTTGTTCTTTGCTGAACATTGTTCATTGCCAGTAGTTCACCATATAAATAAATTCTGCGAAGAACATTTTGCTTACAGTTCTGAATGTAAGAATCTTTTAAACTCAGGACTAGGATTTAGCAGATCCAGAATAATCGTCTGTATTCTGGCGCGTTTTTTATCATTGTTTCACGTAAATTTAGCTAGATTTAAGCTTCGTCATCAACACATGTTTTATCAACACTAATCTTCAAATATTTAATGGCCTGTCCTTCCTTAAATTTTTGTAACCATCTTGCTGAATATTCAGAATATTCATAGTTACCTTTAATATTACCTTCGTCATGATATATTTATTTTTTTTTTATATTTTATTTAAAACTTCTTGTACAAATATATATAAGTACATATATCAATATGTAACACTGACACTGGTGGTGACCAATAAACCATTCACTAAACAATCTACTGAATAAGCACGTACATAGGGTCATTAAAACAATCTTAACACAACGTACACACTACTTCTACGTACATTGCTTCACAAGTACACATGGGTTTATAGATATAATGGTAGCTACTCATTTAATAATGACATGAACAAGGACAACATCTGTAACACAATATATAAACACAAAACAACACAGTCAACATCTGACATTATATATACAAGTAATGCCCAAACTTACCAATATTAATCATACCTTACTTATTTTTTTTTAACTTCGTATTACAACATAATAAATATATAAAAAACCTTCCTGTATTAAACAGGTATACAAAACAGAACACATGAACATAATACACTATGTAAAGTACACAGCATTTACACAGCCACTATTTACACCTTGATCCACCTAGTGTGTCCCTAAACCATACATAATGATACATCATTTAAGTACATAGTACAATACTTATGACGTTATGACAAAAAAATTAAATTTCAAAACATTAACATAAATAATTTAAATATCATCAAACATGTATGGTTATACCTGGAATACATTCATCCTTTGCTTCATATTTCTTACAGTATAAGACACGAGGTTCAATGACCTTGCTAACGCAACCCTCCTACAACACATTGGTCCATTGTATACAATTAATCAATAAACGTACATCATCCTGACCCCCCTAAATGCCATACACACAAGTTTTCCTGATCATAACAGTGCCACTAACAGCGTACCTTACACATTACATAATAATGACGATATTCATATCAAAGCTATCAGTATAAACAGATACCCAACAAAGTGTCACATAGCACCGGAAAACTGACCTTTACATCTTACGGTACAAGACAATTATACCTCTAGTGCTTGGACACGCACATGACTGTGTCCCTACCTACACATTACCCATTCCACGCCCTTGTGCGTGGAATCCGTACTCATGCCGCACTCCATGCGCACCAAACACGCTTCATGTACCAACAGCTAGCATACGTCATGATCACCAGGACCAACACCTGGTTATCCCTTCCAGGGGAACCAATCTTTGGACCCTCTCCTTCCAGAATGCCATACGTACCGTTCTCTACACATACTTGGATCGTACATTCACATGGTTTTCCATAATCATGTGGTAAGAGCTTACCCTAATAATGTGAACAGACACAATTCAATTGTATTTCCTCCTTAGAGACACTCAGATAGTGGCCCTATCTGAGGTATTCAAAAATATCATAAATACGATAACTTTAGTCTGACAAACTAATATTATTTTTTAACTAATTTTTGTCTCTAGAAGTAGGAGAACTACTTTTTTAGGTTTAAAAGACCTAAACTTTATAAGTTATCTGGAGAGAAGAGCAGATAATTATGAATTTCTAGAAATTAAATTTAAGAAGGAGTCTACTGAGATTCTTTCAATTAAAATTGGTATAAATCTGTGGTTGGCCCCACAGATTTCTGAACATTGACCATAGAATAAACCTGGCTGGTTTACTAGAAATATAATTTGGTTAAGTCGACCTGGGATGGCATCAGCTTTTACTCCTAAAGAGGGGATCGTTCAGGAGTGAATTACGTCCGCTGCTGAAATAATAAGACGAACTTGAGTATTAAAAGGGATTGGGACTCAGTTATCAACATCCAGGAGACGAAAGTTCGAGTTTGTATCATAGGGTGTCATGTTGGAGTCAAATTCAATATTTAGGAAATCTGAGTATTCATAGGATCAGTATCATTGATGTCCGATGGTTTTAATTGTGATTCTTGAGTTGTTAGTTTCATCTAAGAGATAGAGGAGCCGAAGAGAGGGTACAACAATGAAAATTAAGATAACAGCAGGTAGAATAGTTCAGATGATTTCAATTCTTGATTTTCAAGTAGGAAACGATTAATAAGTGAGTTTAGAGCTGAATTAATTAAAATATAACCTACTAGTGTAGTGATAAGAATAAGAATAAATATTGCGTGATCATGGAAAGATGTTAATTGTTCCGTAAGTGGGGAGGCGCTGTCTTGAAGTCCTGAACATCCTCATGTTGGCATTTCTAAAAGAAGGTAACCCTTCCTGGTAGGAGATTAAATCCTATAAATTTATCTGTCATTTTAGATAATTAGAAATTAGGGGAATTTCTGTGTACCTATGATCAGCAGGGGGATGAGGGTGCTGTCACACAATTGATGAAGGTAGGAAGGCTGGTGAGATATTACGTTTTGATATAAAAGCTTCTCAAATAATAATTATGAATCAGAATATGGCTACTAGCGAGATAAGTGATCCGATTGATTAAATAATATTTCATGATGTGTAAGCATCGGGGTAATCCGAATACCGTCGTGGTATACCATTTAATCCTAGGAAGTGTTGAGGAAAAAAAGTTAAGTTAACTCCTAAAAATATAGTGAAGAAATGAGGTTTTAATCATGAAGGATTTAGAGAAAACCCAGTAAACAAGGGGAATCAATGAAAAAAAACTCCAAAAATTCCAAATACGGCTCCTATAGATAAGACGTAGTGGAGATGGGCTACAACATAGTAGGTATCATGGAGGATAATGTCGATTGAGGAGTTTGCTAAAATCACTCCTGTTAAACCACCTACTGTAAATAAGAAAATAAATCCTAGGGTTCATAGAAGTGTAGGTGTATATGAGAATTGGGAACCTTGAAGAGTTCTTAATCACCTGAAGATTTTAATTCCCGTTGGAATGGCGATAATTATGGTTGCTGATGTGAAGTATGCTCGGGTATCAACATCTATACCTACGGTGAACATGTGATGAGCTCACACTAGGAATCCTAGGATTCCAATTGCTGTTATGGCATAAATTATCCCTAACGTTCCGAATGCTTCTTTTTTACCTGATTCTTGTGTGACAATATGCGAGACTATGCCGAAGGCTGGTAGAATTAAAATATAAACTTCTGGATGTCCAAAAAAACAAAATAAGTGCTGGTAAAGAATAGGGTCACCTCCACCAGCCGGATTGAAGAAAGTGGTGTTTAAATTTCGGTCTGTAAGAAGTATAGTAATTGCTCCTGCTAGGACTGGGAGAGAAAGAAGAATAAGGACCGCGGTAATAAAGACAGACCAGACAAATATAGGTATTCGGTCTATGGTTATTCCTCTTGTTCATATGTTTATTGCTGTACTTATGAAGTTTACGGCTCCTAAAATTGAGGAGACTCCGGCTAGATGCAAGGAGAAGATTCCAAGATCAACTGATGCTCTGGCATGAGCAGTTGATGCTGTTAGAGGAGGATAAACTGTCCATCTGGTTCCGACACCTCTTTCTACTATCCCTCTCGTTAGAAGGAGAGTGAGTGAGAATGGTAGTAGTCAAAATCTTATGTTATTTATTCGAGGAAAGGCTACATCAGGTGCTCCAAGTATAAGTGGGACCAACCAGTTTCCAAAACCTCCAATTACAATAGGTATAACTATGAAGAAAATTATTACGAAAGCGTGGGCTGTGACAATTACATTATAAATTTGATCATCTCCAATTAATCTCCCTGGCTGACCAAGTTCGGCTTGAATAATCAATCTTAGTGAGGTACCTACTATACCTGATCAAGCTCCAAATACAAAGTATAAGGTTCCAATATCTTTATGATTTGTTGAAACAAACCATCGTTGCGTTAGGCTTTATAGTGGAAAAAAAGACGTCAAATTGCAAATTTGAAGATGTAGAGATTACTAAAGCTTAAGGAAGATTGAATTATCATAGTATGGGTAGTAACACTACATGAGCAGTTCTATCAAAACTGTCCTTTTTATCAGGCACCATACTTATAGGAAAAGTTTGGATTAATAGTGAGTAGGTTGTTAATTAACAATCGGTTTAAGATAGTGTTCTTAGAAGGCTAAATGTTAAACTTGGGGTGTTCGTTTATCTAAATAGATAGGTTTTAGGTTTAAAGTTTGATTTATTTTATAGTTAGTGTACATGCATATTTTAGTGGGGAGAGAATAAAAAAATAAAGATAATTTATGATGTAACAAAATAGTTTTGTTATTCGCAGTACGGAAGATTAAATATTAGATTAGGATTTGATTTAGTAAATTATAAAAAGCTTGATTAAATTTTGTGCCAGCAATCGTGGTTAGACTTAAAAGCTTAGTAAAAGTATTTTAGTTGAGGTTATTCTTATGTTTAAGGGTTAAATTGAGATTTATAACAATAAAAGGTGAAATTAGTTTATTGGGGGTAAATAGAAGTTGAATTATAAAAGGGAAAAAGCCTAAAAATTAAGGTATAAACCAGGATTAGATACCCTGTTATACTTATAGGGGAAAAATAAAACTTGAATATTAGTAGTTATGGTCTTTAAATTCAAAGAATTTGGCGGTATTTTAGTCTTGTTAGAGGAACCTGTTCTGTAAATGATACAACACGAAGAATCTTACTTACTCTTGTTTAACAGTTTGTATACCGTCATTATTAGATAACCTTTGTTGGGGAAGTTATTGAAATTTAAGAAGTTAAAGTATATTAGATCAAGGTGCAGTTTATGGGCAAGAA
>NC_091383.1:13989909-14069450 GCF_038502225.1 Cherax quadricarinatus
CTGAGCAGCTAACACAGTCAACACCTGAGCAGCTAACACAGTCAACACCTGAGCAGCTAACACAGTCAACACCTGAGCAGCTAACACAGTCAACACCTGAGCAGCTAACACAGTCAACAACACCTGAGCAGCTAACACAGAGCAGCTAACACAGTCAACACCTGAGCAGCTAACACAGTCAACACCTGAGCAGCTAACACAGTCAACACCTGAGCAGCTAACACAGTCAACACCTGAGCAGCTAACACAGTCAACACCTGAGCAGCTAACTGAGCAGCTAACACAGTCAACACCTGAGCAGCTAACACAGTCAACACCTGAGCAGCTAACACAGTCAACACCTGAGCAGATAACACAGTCAACACCTGAGCAGCTCAACACCTGAGTCAACTAACCTGAGCAGCTAACACAGTCAACACCTGAGCAGCTAACACAGTCAACACCTGAGCAGCTAACACAGTCAACTACCTGACAGCTAACACAGTCAACACCTGAGCTGAGCAGCTAACACAGTCAACACCTGAGCAGCTAACACAGTCAACACCTGAGAGCAACTCAACACCTGAGCAGCTAACATAGTCAACACCTGAGCAGCTAACATAGTCAACACCTGAGCAGCTAACACAGTCAACAGCTGAGCAGCTAACACAGTCAACACCTGAGCAGCTAACATAGTCAACACCTGAGCAGCTAGCACAGTCAACAGCTGAGCAGCTAACACAGTCAACACCTGAGCAGCTAACACAGTCAACACCTGAGCACCTAACACAGTCAACACCTGAGCAGCTAACACAGTCAACACCTGAGCAGCTAACACAGTCAACATCTGAGCACCTAACACAGCTGAGCAGCTAACACAGTCACAGTCTAACACAGTCAACACCTGAGCAGCTAACACAGTCAACACCTGAGCAGCTAACACAGTCAACACCTGAGCAGCTAACACAGTCAACACCTGAGCAGCTAACACAGTCAACACCTGAGCAGCTAACACAGTCAACACCTGAGCACCTAACACAGTCAACACCTGAGCAGCTAACACAGTCAACACCTGAGCAGCTAACACAGTCAACACCTGAGCAGCTAACACAGTCAACACCTGAGCAGCTAACACAGTCAACACCTGAGCAGCTAACACAGTCAACACCTGAGCAGCTAACACAGTCAACACCTGAGCAGCTAACACAGTCAACACCTGAGCAGCTAACACAGTCAACACTAACACAGTCAGCTGAGCAGCTAACACAGTCAACACCTGAGCAGCTAACACAGTCAACACCTGAGCAGCTAACAGTCAGTCAACAGTCAACACCTGAGCAGCTAACACAGTCAACACCTGAGCAGCTAACACAGTCAACACCTGAGCAGCTAACACAGTCAACACCTGAGCAGCTAACACAGTCAACACCTGAGCAGCTAACACAGTCAACACCTGAGCAGCTAACACAGTCAACACCTGAGCAGCTAACACAGTCAACACCTGAGCAGCTAACACAGTCAACACCTGAGCAGCTAACACAGTCAACACCTGAGCAGCTAACACAGTCAACACCTGAGCAACTAACACAGTCAACACCTGAGCAGCTAACACAGTCAACACCTGAGCAACTAACACAGTCAACACCTGAGCAGCTAACACAGTCAACACCTGAGCAGCTAACACAGTCAACACCTGAGCAGCTAACACAGTCAACACCTGAGCAGCTAACACAGTCAACACAGTCAACACCTGAGCAGCTAACACAGTCAACACCTGAGCAGCTAACACAGTCAACACCTGAGCAGCTAACACAGTCAACACCTGAGCAGCTAACACAGTCAACACCTGAGCAGCTAACACAGTCAACACCTGAGCAACTAACACAGTCAACAAGACACAGATATAATCATGTCTGGCACCTTAATACACTATATTTCATGGGTCAAACTCTCTCTATGTATCATCTAGCACATGAATGTTGTATTGTAATAAAGGCAGGTGTTACTTACCTGTGTTAGACACCACAAACACTGTTTATTGTTGACTTTATCACAGCCACCCACCAACAACACAAGTTGTTGTTGTTGTTGTTTATAGGGCCACTGACAGTGTACGTCGTATTGAACCCTGACTTCCGGCGCCAGGAAACCAATCTTGACTAAAGTGGAAGCATGTTTATTTATTTATTTATTTATTTGAACATGATACAGAGAAGCACAAATAACTGCGTACTATAATGTTCCTAATGTGCCTTGAAGCCACCAAGAATGTGCAGGTACAGACCAAGATCTCCTGACGGTCTGGAGGGTCAAACCCTCACCATTAAGGAGAGGTAGTGCTAAATATTGCACCCCTAACGTGCGCGAGGCCTCACGGAGAATAGTCCGTACAGAGTGATAACGTGGGCACCACAGTAGGAAGTGTTCCACCGTCTCAGGCAAATACATCAGTAAGGAAAATATGCCAAATTTTTCTACCCTTGCCGTGGATTGAACCACAGATACTTATTGTGTGAGACAAAAGAGTTGCCAACTCAATCCACACTCTTGGAATTGTTCTTGATTATGTGGGCATTATCTGAGCAAGTGCTATGAAAGTGTCAACTACAGTGATCTAATGATACTTGTGCAATAACAAAGATGAATAGGAAAAATGTGCAGTAGAATAAACATATGACTATATTTTATGTTAACAGTCAAAGTGCAAGAAATAAGATTAATGAACTACGTTTAGTAGCATGTGCTGGGAACTTTGATGTCATTGCATTAACTGAAACATGGTATTTTTTTATTTTATTTATTTATTATTAATTTGGACATGATACATAGAAGTGCAAAGAAATACAGTGGTTAAGTGTAACATGCCAAGAGCCCCTTATATGCAGAGCATTATGGGCAGGCTAAAATTAACTTAAGATTAACTAAGCAATGATATATTCAGTGGTAAAAATTATAGTAAACAAATAACAATTAAGCACAAATGAGTATTTCAAAGACAGGTCATATGGTCATTTACTGAGTTGCTGAGCATTCAGTAGAATGGAGAATTCTGTTAGGTAATGTAATTAAAAAAAATTGATAGGGTCACAGGTTAAACATTTATGAGATAAAATTATTCAGTATTTATTTAGTTGAGGGTGAGTATGTGATTTTTATGAAGAGACTTTAATTTATAAACAGTGTTTCTTTTATATTCCCAGGTAATGAATTCCAGATTTTTGGGCCTTTTATGTGCACTGAGTTTTTGCATAGTGTGAGATGGACACGAGGAACATCAAAGAGTGATCTGTGCCTTGTGTTATGGTCATGTGTTCTGTTGAGGTTGGTAAGGAGACATTTGACGGGAGGGTTTATATCAGAACTAAATGTTCTATGTATGTAGTAGGTACAGTAATAAGTATGGATATTTTGTACGGTGAGTAGGTTTAGTGTTTTGAATATTGGTGGAGTGTGCTGCCTGTAGTGGGAATTTGTTATTCTGACTGCAGCTTTTTGTTGGGTAATTAATGGTCTGAGATGGTTTATTGTTGTTGAGCCCCATGCACAAATTCCATAGGTGAGATAGGGGTAAATAAGTGAGTGATATAGGGCCAGGAGGGCTGACTGTGGAACATAGTACCCTATCTTCGATAGCATGCCTGCGGTCTTGAAAATTTTCTTAGAAATTTGTTGTACATGTGTTTGAAACTTGAGTCTATTATCAATGTGGATTCCTAAGAATTTTCCCTCTGTGAGCTTTGTGATAGGAGATCCGTTTATCATTATGTTAAGAGGGACATCTGTAGCTCTGTTTCAAATTCAAATTCAGAGTTTATTCTCTATAAGGATTACAATGCTGAGTTTACAGAATTTGGTTATTGTGTGGTTTACATGTATTGTATTGTATTGTGTGGTTTACATGTAGTAAAATACTAATTACAGAGGGGGCCACTAGAACACCTAGCATGGCTAGGCATTTTGGGCAGACTTAGATTAATTCTTAACTTTAAAATATTACAAATTATGAGGTAAGTTGGTATTATGGCTAAGTGACTAAATACTAGTTTGCGAGTTGTTGTGATAGAAACACAGGCCTTATCTCTAGGCTTTATTGAACATAGAATCTTCATAGTACTTCTGCAACAACAAAATATAATGACTAGTACATCTAATAACTGCTTCTACAGGAAGTGTGATGTCTTGCATATGTCAAGAGAAAAGTTATAACTACAGGCCACATATTTAAACTCGCCATTTAATCTGCATCACTAATATATGGATATAAGAGAAGAGAATCACACACCATGTGTTGGCGCCCATGACACGCACCAAGCTGTTGTTGTTGTTAAGGGCCCCGAGAGGTGGTGCAGTATTATCCTGCTGCTGCTCCCCACAGGAGCAGTATCACTACAATCTCCCCCTTCTAAAATATCAGAGACAGTAATCTTCCAAACTGTTAGGTGGGCGACGTATACGTCCCGACCTTCATAGCCCTAGTGCCTCTTCACCAGGTTCAATATTTTGCAGTGGGGTTTGACTAACTGCTCAAGGGGCTTTCTAGAAGAAAACGAAACATCTTTCGCATCTATTGGTGAATCTTGAGATTCCACACTAATGGGGATTTCAACTGGGGCTAAATGTCTTGTAGATACTGTAGTCTCTTCACCATTTTGGTAGCGAATGTCTTTCCGGCCGTCCTCTCTTTTGTCCACCGAGGTAGCTCGGCAGATGTGAGGTTGCTATCCCGGATTGTTAGTTTACTGGCATGATGGGTAGGGTATGGCATGGGTTCCATGCTGCATCTGCGCTACTTGCAGTGCTGAGGTCCTCTTGGGTGCGGAGGGAGATTTCTGGCTCTTTCATTCCTCCTAGGAACTATCCCTCCCCGGTCCCCCCTTTTTTTATTCTTTTTTTTTATTTTTATTTTCTTTTCTTTCTTTTTTTTTCTTAAAAACAAAAAGAAAGAAGTAACCTAACCATGGCAGCCCTAGTCCATGAACCTGGTACCCCCGGGCCCCTTCTTGATACCGCACCCCGTTCTGACCCTGCCTCGTCTTTGGACCACTCTTCAGACACTCCTCATGCCTCTGTACCTCTTGCCGGTGCTGTTTCCTCACCCATTTCAGGTACTGAGGCCTCGACTGACACCTTCGATTTATCTGACCTTCGCTCTCCTCTGACTATGCTTCCGGCCTCTCCCTCTATGGTGCGGCAATTTTTGAATCGCCGACCCGTTCCACGTCGGACCAACTCTGGTCCCACGCCTAAACGCCAACGACAATTACCTGCTGATGATACTTCTCCACCTTCTAGTTCTTCTCAGAAACGATCGACACATCCTTCACTACCTTTCCACGCTCAGTTTCAGACTGAACAATGGATTAAATTCTTCACTTTACGACTGACTTCCTCTACTGCCTATCTTTCTGACCAGAGTATTGGCAAGGCACTCCTATGCCATGTTGGTAAAGATATTTCTTTTCATGCTCTTAAGAGCGGTATGCACATCATCACCGTACAGAATGCTACCCAGGCTCATGAGCTTTCTCGTCTTTCCCATATCGATACTGTTCCTGTCACTATTGAAAAACATCATTCCCTCAATTCTTGTAGTGGTACCGTCATTCTGCCCCATACCATAGTTCAACAAAATTTCCAGACATGTGGCACTGACATTCTTGAACAGCTGGAACTCCAAGATCTCCCAATCCTCAAGGTAGACACTTATGTTCTTCCTGCCCGTCAATGAGTGCCTTACCAAAACGAGACAAAACCTTCTTTATCGGCTAAGAAAACTGCGCTATGCCCAAAAAATCCACCAGTGCTTTGTGAGGGATGGAAAAATAGCGGGCAGAGACGATACCCTAACCATCTTACTAGCATATTATAACCAAGTCATTGCCATTTTTATTTTTATCAATTCTTTTGTTTTTATTATTATTTTGCTACCTTAAATTGTGTATTATATCCTGTCAATTTAAATCTAATAATACTCTAATTCTTGTAAACAACTTATATAAGACCTTAGTGCAATTACAATTGAGAGTCTTGTTCCTTTATTATATTATTAGATTAATCACAGTTTTACTCTAGCTCATTCTAGCCCAATACATAGTCAATACCAAATTCACTATACTAGACCATAGCGCAATTACTAGTGAGAGACTGGTGCTATTTGTAATTTGTATTTTTATATTATTAGACTAAATTAGACCATAGTGCAATTACTAGTGAGAGACTGGTGCTACTTTTAATTTGTATTTTTTAATTTGTATTTTTATATTATTAGATTAAATTCAGTTGTACCATAGCTCATTCTACCTCAAGACATAGTCAATACCAAATTCACTATATTAGACCATAGTGCAATTACTAGTGACAGACTAGTGCTATTTTTAATTTGTACTTTTATATTATTAGATTAAACCTATTGTACTTTAGCTCACTCTAGCTCAAAACATAGACTCCACAAAAGTCATTATTAGACCTTAGTGCAATTACAAGTGAGAGTCTGTTGCAACCCCTGAATGGGTTACAATGATTATTATGTATATATGTAATGTATATTACCTTTTCATTTAATTTTATATTGCTTATATTTGCGATAATAGCTAAATCGTAAATGTATGACTTTATATTATTATTTGACTGTTATATTGTTATTTAGCTTATGTTGTTAGGATGTCCATAAAATGTGCTCAGTTAGTCTTGATTGTCAAACTACTGTAATTATCGCTTGTCGCTCGTTATACTGCCGGCTTCTGAGCTGCAGTTGTCCACGTAGCTATCACGTGATCGAGGGGGGGTGTCCTCACCTCGTGTGAAGTATTCAGTCTGCTGGAGACTCGCTTGCTGGTTGGACAGATTGTCTGTCTCATTATTCTTGTTAGTTCTGTAGAACTTTGTTCACAGAACATTGTATAGACTTTGTGATTTTCGACGTTGTACTGAGGTTGTGTGTCACATAGACACTCTGAACATCTCAGGTCCCGAGCTATAGCTTCTGACCTAATTTTGTACTGGTTCCTGTGTATTGTCACAGTCACAGTTTTTCCTATGCTGAACGTAGATTCAGTTTTATGGGAATTTTGTAACTTGTGGAGGATCTGCAGATGGTCCCTACTTAGTGTCGTTATATTATTTCCCAGTTCCTGATTCTGTGTCGCAGTCGCTTGATATTGCATTGCTATTGGGCTTAGCATTCTTTGTTGTTCAAGCAGACTGTTCGGGTTGCCAGTCGGTCAAGAAGTTAGTTTATTTGAGGACTTTGTCAGTCACTTGTTTAAGTCTAATTCGAGTCTTGAGACACAGCTAACTACTTAAGAGCACTTATACGCATACACACACTTGTACATATTTGTAATATCTTATTAAATGTTAATGTACCTGACGGTACTTAAGAATTATAAATGTGATATGTGCTTTCAGCACAATAATATTGAACTCGAGAGATTGATTTTATTTTGATTGCTGTAATTAATTTAATTTGATAATATACCTCTAGACAACTTACTACTTAATAAATTTATTAAATTTTAATTTCTCTAGTTAGTAGCCTACCAGTTGTAATCCTAAAGCACTATTGAACCATACTGAATTTTATTGGATAATTGGACAAGGATACTGACTACTTGTTACGAAAACCCAGTAACAGGCTGGATGCTAGAAGGGCAGTCCTTTCTAGTGTTCACTGGAGATCTCTAAGCTTTTAGAATCGCGTTTTTTGTAACAAATGGGGGCCTGTCCGGGATGTTCTTGATCCAAGGTGTTGGAGAAATTGTCCAGTTTGACATACTAGTGAATCTATGATCAAACACTTTGAGTACTTTCCTAATCTGAAGACTTTGAGTTTAGTCTTGTACAACATACCAGGTGGATGTATGTACCTGACTGAGTCTCTTGATCCAAGGAGATGGAAATACTGTTTATGAGTTCTAACTCTAAGACAACCAACACTAAAATTCCTATTAGGATTATAGTTTCCCATAATCACTCTCTCGTAGTACAATTATTTTCGTGATGTATGCCAAAGTGAAACAGTTAATTGATACTCTGACTTTGTCTGAGTTAAGTACATTAAAACTTCAGACGTGTTGGCAAGTAGCCAAATATCTCGGTGTGACGTATAACAGGAATTACACCGCTGAAACTGTCAGAGCATTAATTAATGATATATTGTTTCCTGCTCATACAGAGATGTCTGATTATGATTCAGATTCAGAAAGTCTAGTGTCACAATTAGGAAGTATGGCTCTATTTGAAGTTGAAGAAAGAGCAACTAGAGCAGAAGTGAGCCTCGTGTCTGAGCCTAGTGTAGATCCGTTCTCGCTCTCTCCTTCCTTCACTGACACTATAGTACAGAGTATAGCTGGTAGTATGACACAGCCTAATACTAGTACAGTGTATACTACACCTGTATCTACTTATCCTAGACCAGATCTAGACACTCTAGAGACGGCTGGACCAAGTGTCCGACCTAAGGACCGTCCAGACCATGTTAATTTCCCTACTCCTCCATTACCCACTGGTCCTATCTCTCAGGAACAGTTTGAGAGGTTTGAACGCCTCCTTATGTTGCAGACTGCACAAATAGAGGCACAGAGGAAATTGAACGAAGAAGATTTCCAGAGAGAAAATGTTCGTCTGGGAAGACAACAGACTGATAGATCACAGGACACATTTAATGTGCAGAAAGCTGCATCCATGGTTCCTAAGTTTTTTGAAAGTGACTTAGACACATATTTTGATGTGTTTGAGAACCAGGCTCGTGCTATGAACTGGCCACGTAAGCACTGGGCAACATTGCTCCATACTGCTTTGACGGGAAGAGCTCAAACTTGTACGGCTGCTTTACCATTTGCTAAGTACATTAGTTATGACGCTGTCAAACAAACTATTCTAGAGACATATAACTTGTTACCTGTAAGTTATCAAAGAGCATTTCGTACGTTACAACGACGACAAGATCAAACTTGTGTAGAGTTTGCTCGTGAGAAAAAAGTTGCATTTGAGAGATGGTCTAGAGCTGCTAAGTGTACCAACTACGACAGTCTTGTTCAGTTGTTACTACACGAAGAGTTTAACAACTGTATGTCTGCTGACATACAAGAATATCTGATCGATCATACTACCTCAGATATTCTGGAAACTGCAGCATTAGCAGACAATTACGAGATTTCTCACAAACTTGTACGTACTAAAACACACAGAAACAAGGTAACTAAAAATTGTCCTAGAAGTTGGCAACCTAAATCAGCTGCTCATTGCCGGCCTGATGTACCTGCTACTGTAACTTCTCGTACCTTTACCAGGAAAACTCACAATCCTGAATCTGTCTCTGTGGCTAGACAGAAATCTGGTATCGAGAAGAAGAAAGTTAAATGTACCTATTGTAACAGAAAAGGACATACTAGAGAGTATTGCTATAAGTTAGAAAGAGATACGAGAAACAGTCGTGCGGCTGGCGCCCCCACTCAAGTCGTATCCTCTTCCATGCAACAAAGACACCAAAAGCCTAGCAATGCCTCTGATCCTACTGTTTTAGATAATGTTACTCAGGATAGATGACTAGCGTCAGAAAGTGTATCTGACGAAAAGATTCGTTCAGCGATGAGTCCTTACTTTTCAAGAGGCAGAATAGGATTTGACGAATCACATCTAACTGAGATAATTTCTTTCAGAGACACTGGCAGTTATCTCACGTTATTAAGAGAAGATGTACTGCCCATAACTGACGATACCTATTGCAAGATAGATGTATTGTTAGAAGCCTATGGAGGGGCTGTTATAAAAGTGCCTCTGCACAAAGTATATATTGAAACAAGCTATTATACTGGTTATATTTCAGTGGGTATATCCAGTGGTGTATTTCCCATCAGGTCAGTGGACTTGTTGATAGGGAACGATATCCTTCATGCTGGTATATGTAAAGAACCACTTGTGATTGATAATAACACTGATGATAATTATGCCATTGAAGCTTGTAGAGAGAAACCTATTTTATTTCCTCTCAGCGCAATTACTAGAGCTATGTCAAAGATACAACAACCATCCTTGTCTCCTGTTGAGTTAGTTGATGACAATGATTTGGGCTTGAATATGTTGTTTAGTGACGCTCTGCGCCCAGGATCATTAACACTGACTCCCCCCGGTCATCAACCTAGTCAGGACACAACTGACGTTAAATTTCTAACTCATGATGATTTAATCAAGGATCAGTTTGTTGATCAGTCACTGGAAAGACTGAGAGATTTAGCAGTTACTGAGAGTGAAGCAAAGGATCTCGATAATTGTTACTATTATAGTAATGGTGTACTGATGGAGAAAAACACATGTAAGTTGTCAGCTGATAGTGTTTCCACCACAGTCAAGAATCTAGTAGTGTTACCAGTTACATTTCGTGAACAAGCCATTGATTTTGCTCACAATAGTCCCATAGGAGGACATTTGGGTGTCAAGAAGACACTCGGTAAACTGGCAAAACATTTTACTTGGCCAAAGATGAAGGAAACAGTAGCTGATCATGTGCGACATTGCCACGTGTGTCAAGTGACAGGCAAGCCAGCGCACACACCTCCACCTACACCTCTCACTATGTTCATTAGTACCAAAGTTCAGTTCATCTGGACTAGAGATTGTTCAGACTCGTTCAAAAGGTTGAAGCACTTGCTTTCCTCTGCTCCTGTGTTAAAGAGTCCTAATTTCAATCTTCCCTTCTTTTTACATATAGATGCGAGTGGTTATGCAGTGGGAGCTGTGCTGCTCTAACAGTCAACATCCACTGATATTCTCCATCCTATATGTTACTATTCATCTAAGCTTAAACGACACCAGAAAAATTATGCCACTATTGAGAAAGAGGCTCTAGCTCTTGTGGTGTCCTTGGAACATTTTGACGTGTATTTGGGCACTTCCCCATTTAAAATTAACGTTTTTTCTGACCACAATCCACTCACTTATATTAACACCATGAAGAGTAAGAATGCTATGATCATGAGGTGGGCCCTCAGAATCCAACCTTATTCTATTGGCATAAAACACATAAGTGGTCATTGTAATGTAATTGCTGACGCTCTGTCTCGTCCTTAATAATTATCAGTTACATTAAATTAACGTAATTTTATGCCCAAATACCTTTTGTTACTTGCTATGTCAAATTCAGTAAAGTAACTTGATCCCTCCAGCCCATATTAACTATATATACTCATGTCATGTCTAATTATTATATTTATATATTCACAGTAATGTTGTGTGAGGAGGAGACAAGCTGAGTGTTGAGTGAGTAGTGTGGTGCGGGTGATGTACTGCGTGACGCAACACTGTCTTGCCGCAGACCCCCCCCTCACTACACACCTTAAGCTGTTTCATACTCAGATGTTCATACTGCCTCGCATTCCACCACCACTACTTAAGAGTGGAATGCAGTCTCCTCTACTATGATCGAGCCTCAACGTGCCCTCCTTGTCAGCGCTATCCTGTCTCTACACTGATGTACATAATCACGAGTATGCAGAGAAACGATACTGTGTACTGCCCTAGAACTGGGGACATATCCTAGTGACGGACGCTGTGAAATTGTAGAGGTGCTTGGCACAAGAGAGACTCTGATTAATGTTTAATTTTTATATTATATAATATTGATATGAGTAACCAGAAATAATGTAAAAGACATTCATGTAACTCCTAGTGCGACCCTCTGTCGTGTTGGGGGGGGGGTGTTGCAACCCCTGAATGGGTTACAATGATTATTATGTATATATGTAATGTATATTACCTTTTCATTTAATTTTATATTGCTTATATTTGCGATAATAGCTAAATCGTAAATGTATGACTTTATATTATTATTTGACTGTTATATTGTTATTTAGCTTATGTTGTTAGGATGTATATAAAATGTGCTCAGTTAGTCTTGATTGTCAAACTACTGTAATTATCGCTTGTCGCTCGTTATACTGCCGGCTTCTGAGCTGCAGTTGTCCACGTAGCTATCACGTGATCGAGGGGGGGTGTCCTCACCTCGTGTGAAGTATTCAGTCTGCTGGAGACTCGCTTGCTGGTTGGACAGATTGTCTGTCTCATTATTCTTGTTAGTTCTGTAGAACTTTGTTCACAGAACATTGTATAGACTTTGTGATTTTCGACGTTGTACTGAGGTTGTGTGTCACATAGACACTCTGAACATCTCAGGTCCCGTAGCTATAGCTTCTGACCTAATTTTGTACTGGTTCCTGTGTATTGTCACAGTCACAGTTTTTCCTATGCTGAACGTAGATTCAGTTTTATGGGAATTTTGTAACTTGTGGAGGATCTGCAGATGGTCCCTACTTAGTGTCGTTATATTATTTCCCAGTTCCTGATTCTGTGTCGCAGTCGCTTGATATTGCATTGCTATTGGGCTTAGCATTCTTTGTTGTTCAAGCAGACTGTTCGGGTTGCCAGTCGGTCAAGAAGTTAGTTTATTTGAGGACTTTGTCAGTCACTTGTTTAAGTCTTATTCGAGTCTTGAGACATAGCTAACTACTTAAGAGCACTTACACGCATACACACACTTGTACATATTTGTAATATCTTATTAAATGTTAATGTACCTGACGGTACTTAAGAATTATAAATGTGATATGTGCTTTCAGCACAATAATATTGAACTCGAGAGATTGATTTTATTTTGATTGCTGTAATTAATTTAATTTGATAATATACCTCTAGACAACTTACTACTTAATAAATTTATTAAATTTTAATTTCTCTAGTTAGTAGCCTACCAGTTGTAATCCTAAAGCACTATTGAACCATACTGAATTTTAATGGATAATTGGACAAGGATACTGACTACTTGTTACGAAAACCCAGTAACAGGCTGGATGCTAGAGTCTTGTTCTATTTTTAATTTGTATTTTTATATTACTAGTTTATACCTAGTTGTACTTTAGTTCATTCCAGCACAACACATAGACAACATCAACTTCATTATGTGTAGTAGTGACTATACCCTACATGACCAAAATACTCTAGCTATATACTTGTCCAAACTTCCCACCACTACAGATATCAGTACTAGAACTCAACACACAACTCAGGATATAAATAACCATAATTTAAACCTAGAAGATGATTGATCACGTTGACCCTGATCTAAACCTCCATAATCTGACACCCAATCAAAACCTATTGGAAAGTAACTGCCTTTATTACACAGCATCACAAGCCACCACTATCCTAAACAATGCTAAAAGTCTATCAGTACTTAACTACAACATCAGGTCCTTAAGCAAACACTATGATGACCTCCTAGCACTCCTTGAATCACTAAAGACACCCTTCTCCTGCATTATTCTTACTGAGACCTGGCTTAAGCAGGACACAATAGATATCTACCCTCTACCAGGATACACAGCAATTCACAACTGCAGACCAAACCAAGTTGGGGGTGGTATTGCAATCTATTACTCTAACCAATTATCTTGTCTTAGCACCACTTGCTTTAGTGATGAATATGGGGAATACATTTTTGCTAATTTTACTGTAAAAAACCTTAAGACGCCTATAACAATCGGTGCCATTTACCGGATACCTCACACAAACATCCCAAATTTCAGTGAGAAATTAAAGTCACTAATAACAAACAGACAAATGAATAAGCACCACCTTCTCTTAGCTGGAGACTTCAACATCAACCTTGGCTTACTAGATGATCAGCCTGTAACTGATTTCATCAACAATATGAACAACACACTTCTCATACCAACAATAACTAAACCAACCAGGCTCACTGAGACAAGTGCAACCATAATAGACCACATATGGACCAATATACTAGCCCCCCTTAAATCAGGGATAATCACAGATAGCACTACAGACCACTACCCTACCTTCCTCCTGACAAACATTAGTAAACCACCACTTGAATACAACAAAGTCTCATTTAGACTCCATGACGAGGCCTCAGTAAGGAAGTTCACAGCTGACCTAGAGACTGTTGATTGGCCTACAGAATTCTCCAAGGCCAATGGTATTGATGACTGGACAGACATTTTTCTTAACAAATTACTTAGACTATACAACAAACATTGTCCTATAAAAACAAAACAGATCACAAACAAACGGCTTGGTTGCCCATGGCTAACCAGCACCATTCTGAAATCCATTGACAAGAAACACCAATATGAAAAGCAATATAGACAGGGCTTAATACACAAAGATATTCTTAAACACTATTCATCAGCTCTCACCAAAGTAATAAAAAAAGCCAAACAACTATACTACTCCAGTAGATTCACAGACACTAGAGGAGATATAAAAAAGACCTGGAAAACACTCTCTCAGATTCTAGGGACCCACAAACTGAGAAAAACCAAGAATATTGTCCTAACTAAACCTAATGAAACACCACTACATCCCACTGACACAGCTAACAAGATAAACGACTTCTTCTCAACCATAGGATCTAATCTCGCCAGTAAAATCCCACATACCAATGCCCATGCCGGGGACTACCTAGATGGGAATTTCCCTAATTCCTTCTATCTTGCACTAACTGAGCCCACGGAAGTCATTGAGATTATAAAGTCACTTAAAAATAACTCGGGGAATCTGTCTCATGTCCCACCATTACTGTACAAGCGAGCGGCCCATGTCCTTTCGCATGCTATTTCATTACTTTTTAACAAGTCACTAGAGACTAGCACCTTCCCGAAACTACTCAAGATGGCAAGGGTTACACCAATACATAAAGGTGGTGACCCTACAGACTTAAACAACTATAGGCCAATATCTAACTTACCATTGCTATCCAAAATCTTTGAGAAACTCGTGCACAGGAGACTGTATTCATTTATAACGGCTCAAAACATACTCAACCCCTGCCAGTTTGGATTCAGGAAAAATAAAAGCACTAATGATGCAATCATAAAAATGCTAGATCTGCTTTACACAGCATTGGAAAATAAGGAATATCCACTAGGAATTTTTATTGACCTAAGAAAAGCTTTTGACACAGTAGACCACGACATCCTACTCCACAAACTTGACCATTACGGTATAAGAGGCCATGCGCTTGCTTATTTCAAATCTTACATTACTAATAGGTATCAGTACGTCACCATTAAAGACACAGCATCAGCAACACGGCCACTTGATACTGGAGTTCCGCAGGGAAGTGTCCTTGGTCCCCTGCTCTTCCTCATATACATCAATGACCTTCCAAACGTATCCCAACACCTGAAACCCATTCTCTTTGCTGATGACACGACTTATGTCATCTCTCACCCTAATCTTGCCACCCTCAACACCATTGTGAATGAGGAGCTGATTAAAATATCGACTTGGATGACAGCCAATAAACTTACGCTTAACACTGACAAAACCTACTATATTATGTTTGGTAGCAGAGCAGGAGATGCACAAATTAACATTAAGATTGACAACACTCTAATTACCAGAAATAATGGGGGCAAATTCCTAGGCTTATACCTTGACAACAACCTGAATTTCAGCACCCATATCCAGCATATAACCAAAAAAGTATCCAAAACGGTTGGGATCCTCTCCAAGATACGATACTACGTGCCGCAAAATGCCCTTCTCACACTATACCACTCACTTATTTATCCATACCTCACCTATGCTATTTGTGCTTGGGGATCAACTGCAGCAACACACCTAAAGCCAATAATAACCCAACAAAAAGCTGCAGTAAGAATAATCACTAAATCCCATCCCTGGCAACACACCCCCCCACTCTTCAAAGATCTAAACTTACTCCCAGTTCAGTACATCCACACTTACTACTGTGCAATCTACATCTACAGGGCCTTAAACTCTAATATCAACCTTGACCTAAAACGCTTTCTTGATAGTTGTGACAGAACCCACAGGCATAACACCAGAAACAAACATCTCTACGACATTCCCCGTGTCCGACTAAACCTTTACAAAAATTCAATGTATGTCAAAGGCCCTAAAATCTGGAATACCCTACCTGAGAACTCTAGAACTGCAGACACATTCATCACCTTCAAAACTACCATTAGAAAACATCTTATCTCCCTGATACACCCCGTCAACTAACTACACGAATACCACCTGGTGGTTCACACTTACACTCACTCACTCATTTGACCATAAACAGAAATATTAATCTCAGTCTTAAAATAATGAATCCTGTGATACTCCAATACTGAAACTATGTACTGTGCCAAAACAAAAGCATTCACATTGCTAAACTCACAAACTAGTATTTAGTCACTTAGCCATAATACCAACTTACCTCATAATTTGTAATATTTTACAATTAAGAATAAAACTAAGTATGCCCGAAATGCCTAGCCATGCTAAGCGTTCTAGTGGTACACTCTGTAATCACAATTTTACTACATGTAAACCAAACAATAACCAAATTTCTGTAAACTCAGCATTGTAATCCTTATAGAGAATAAACTTTGAATTTGAATTTGAATTTGAATGTGGCTCGTTTAACTTTTGACAGCCGAGAACTCCCATCCTCAGTTTATATAGCAGGACATCGGTTACAAGTCCGAAAGGTGATCCCTACACCACAACAGTGTAGAAATTGCTGGCGATTTGGCCATGTCCTTCCTGCCAGTGAAATATTGCAGATCTATCGCCGAATGCCCAGTCTGTGGTGCCGATGACCATTCTAATACGTCTTGCAATCGACCTCCCTCTTGCCTTAATTGTCATGAGGCTCACCCTTCGTACTCTCGCCATTGTCAAGTCTACTTAAATGAGCAGGAAATCCGTTACCTCAAAGAGGCAGAAGGTCTCCCTTATGCCATGGCAGTTTCTCATCTCCGCCTCCAAGGGAGACTCCCACGTGTTTCTTATTCCCATGTTTCAAAACGTCCCCCCACTTCTGGTATCCAATCTTCTGCATCCACCTCTGTGGTTACCTCTCCCATAGTCACTCCCGTATCTAATTCTTTTGCTGTCCTCGGCTCAGACGTTCCTACTTCAATGCCTCAGTCTGATCTCGCTTCTTTGTGTTCTCTCTCACAAGCCTCAGTAGCGACGAGATCTCGTATGACACCTCCTCCCAATCGTCCCTCTACTTCTCAAAAGTCAAAAAAAGGTCCGTTAACACCTCCTACCCATCTTCCACCTCCTCATTTTACCTTCCCTGTCTCTGTACCTGGTTCTCCCCCTCTCACTGGCTCTGTTACAAGTGTAGAGGTTCACCCTCCTCCTCGTACTGTACCTTCCTCCCCTGTTCCCTCCCAGGTTTCTTCCTCTTCTGCAACCTCCCAGGTTTCTGCCTCTTCTGTTCCCTTCCACGCTTCTCCAGTTCCCTCCACCCTTTCGCCCCCCCCCTACTTTGGTACAGTCTAATACAGTTCCAATCTTTACTCATCCTCGCCCTACCATTTCCAATATTGTCTCCCATACGACGTCTCTGAATTCCGAAACACTTGAAGCAATCTCTGAATATATTGCAGAGACCAAACCATCAATGGACACTGATCCACCCTCTGTTCCTTCTCTCTCCTCTCCTCCATCTGCGCAACTCCTTTCTTCACAGCGCACCATTCCTTCGCTGCTTGAACGTTTTCCACTGCCTCCGCATGTGGACTTTTCTAACCCCTCTAGTCCGTAGGAACCCTTACCTGCGGATTTCAGGTATCTTTATCATTGCCAATCATGGCCTATTTACAGTGGAATATACGCGGCCTCAGGGGTAATCGGGGTGAGCTTCAGATGTTACTCTCCCAGTTTTCCCCTGTTGGTGTTTGCTTACAGGAACCAAAATTACACTCTGCTGTTATCTCTCCCATCTCAGGCTATAATTTATTGTATTCTTCAGATCCTTTTCCTGATGGGACCTTTAATGAAAGTGCCCTTCTTCTATGCACTGATATTCCGTACCATCAGCTATTTGTTCATACTTCGCTGCATTACACAGCAGCCCGTATCCACTTGCATAGGTGGTATACGCTCTGTTCTTTATATCTCTCTCCTTCTCGGGCATTATCTATTCCGGATATTGCCTTTCTTGTTTCGTCATTACCGCCACCGATTCTGTTACTTGGTGATTTTAATGCCCACCATTTCCTCTGGGGGGGGTCTCACTGTGATTCCCGTGGAATTCAGTTAGAGGCTTTTCTTGCCACCCACCCCCTCCATGTTTTAAATACAGGTACTCACACCCATTTTGATCCTCGGACTCATACTCTCTCTTGCATCGATCTCTCAGTCTGCTCTTCCTCCACCGCATTAGACTTCACTTGGTCTGTTCTCCCGGACTTACATGACAGCGATCATTTCCCAATCATTCTTACTTCCCCTTCATATTCACCACCTCTTCGCATCCCACGCTGGCAATTTGATCAGGCAAATTGGAACCTTTACTCACACCTAACTGTTTTTAGAGAGGTTCCTTCTTCGTCCTCCATCGATGAGCTTTTACACCTCTTCTCGTCCTCCGTTTTAACCGCAGCTTCTCATTCTATACCCCAAACTTCGGGCAGGCATTCTCAGAAATGCGTGCCTTGGTGGTCTCCTGCTTGTGCTCGTGCAGTACGTTTGAAACGCGCTGCATGGGGCAGGTACCGGTACAATAGAACCACAGAGAGACTTCTTGATTTTAAGCAGAAGCGTGCGATCGCTCGCCGTGTCATCCGTGATGCTAAACGCACTTGCTGGCGAGATTATGTCTCCACCATCACCTCTGCTTCCTCTATGAGTGCAGTCTGGAAAAAAGTACGAAAACTGAGTGGTAAATATTCTCCTGACCCGGCTCCTGTTCTGCGGGTTGCCGGTGTTGATATAGCAAACCCACTAGATGTTGCCAATGAAATTGGCAATCATCTGGTCCGTATTTCTCAGGGACTCCATCTATGCCCCTCATTTCTTTCCTCAAAGTCTGCCAGAGAGTTAGCACCCTTGGACTTTTCTTCTCTCAGAGAAGAACAGTATAATGTGCCTTTTACACTTCAAGAACTGGAGGCAACACTCTCAGCTTGCCGATCATCGGCAGCTGGGCCCGACGACATTCATATTCGTATGCTACAACATTTACATCAGTCAGCCCTTGCAGTCCTATTACGCCTTTACAATCTTATTTGGTCACAAGGAGTTCTTCTACAGCTGCGGAAATCCGCCATTGTTCTCCCTTTCCGCAAACCAGGCACTACGGGACATGAAACCTCCCACTATCGTCCCATTGCTCTTACCAGTGCAGTTTGCAAAGTAATGGAACGCCTAGTAAATAGACGTTTAGTGTGGTATTTAGAGACACACAACAGTCTCTCCACTCGTCAATATGGCTTTCGTAAGGGACGTTCTACCATAGACCCCTTACTACGCTTGGATACGTATGTTCGTAATGCCTTTGCGAATAACCACTCAGTTATTGCCATATTTTTTGACCTTGAGAAGGCATATGACACAACTTGGAGGTATAATATTTTAGCCCAAGCCCACTCCTTAGGCCTTCGAGGCAATCTACCATCCTTCCTTAAGAACTTTTTAACTGACAGGCATTTCCGTGTTTGGGTTAATAATGTGCTCTCCCCGGACTTTATCCAAGCTGAAGGTGTCCCCCAGGGATGTGTTCTGAGCACAACACTTTTTCTCCTTGCTATTAATGATTTGGCCTCTAGTCTTCCATCAAATATTTGGTCATCACTCTATGTTGATGACTTCGCTATTGCCTGTGCAGGCGCTGACTGTCACCTCATTACAGTTTCTCTCCAACATGCAGTCGACCGTGTTTCCAATTGGGCCACCACACGTGGGTTTAAATTTTCCAGCACTAAAACCCACCAAATTACTTTCACTAGACGCTCTGTCATCTCCGATCATCCTTTGTACCTCTATGGCTCCCGTATCCCTGAACGTGATACAGTCAAGTTTCTGGGCCTCCTCTTTGATCGTAGGTTATCCTGGAAACCTCACATTACCTCTCTGAAGGCAACTTGTCACAGCCGGCTGAACCTTCTTAAAACCCTTGCTCATCTTTCATGGGGAGCTGATCGTCGAACCCTCCTTCGCCTACATTCCACCCTTATTTTATCGAAACTTGATTATGGTGACCAGATCTATTCAGCGGCATCTCCTGCTACTCTCTCTAGCCTTAACCCCATTCATCACCAAGGATTACGTTTATGCCTTGGTGCTTTTCGCTCTTCCCCTGTCGAGAGCCTCTATGCAGAAGCGAACGTTCCATCCTTATCCGATCGCCGTGATGCCCATTGCCTTTGCTACTATGTACGCTCTCATGATCTCCGCAATCCTTCCATTTATAGAATGGTCACTGATATTAGTAGACATTCTTTATTTGTTCGCCGCCCCTGTTTACTCCGTCCCTTCTCTCTTCGCCTTCATTCGCTCTTGTCTTCTCTTCAATTACCACCTTTCTATGTACATGTAGCATCTCACTTTTCCCTACCCCCCTGGGAAGTTCCAGCTGTTCGAGTCTGTTCTTTCTCCCTCCCTTGCTCGAAAGCCCAACTGTCTACGGTCGCTTCCCGCTCTCTTTTTCTTGACCACTTTCACTCTCATTCTCATGCCATTGCTGTGTACACAGATGGCTCTAAGTCTTCTGACGGCGTAGGATTCGCAGCAGTGTTTCCGGACAGCATTGTACAAGGGCATTTACTATCTTCGGCTAGTATTTTTACTGCTGAATTGTATGCCATCCTTACAGCACTTATCCGTATTGCATCTATGCCTGTGCCATCATTTGTGGTTGTCTCAGACTCCCTTAGTGCTTTACAGGCTATACAAAAATTTGATACACCTCACCCCTTAGTCCTCCGTATCCAACTTTGGCTACGCCGCATCTTTACCAAGCATAAAGATATTGTTTTTTGCTGGGTCCCTGGTCATGTTGACGTACAGGGCAATGAACAGGCAGACACTGCTGCGCGGTCAGCAGTACATGACCTACCAGTTTCATATAGAGGTATTCCATTTACGGACTATTTTGCTGCAATATCTTCCCACCTTCACACCCGTTGGCAACAACGTTGGTCTACTATGCTCGGCAACAAACTTCAATCTATTAAACCGAGTATAGGTTACTGGCCATCTTCTTATCACCAGTGTCGAGGTTGGGAGACTACTCTCTCCCGTCTTCGCATTGGCCATACTCGTCTTACTCATGGATATCTCATGGAGAGGCGCCCTGCTCCTCTCTGTGAGAATTGCCAAGCTCCATTATCAGTCAGCCACATTCTGTTGGACTGCCCACTTTATCAACGAGCACGCAGAATTTACCTCCGTCGTCGTCTTCGCTCCGCTGCTCTCTCTTTACCTTCCCTTCTCGCTGATGGACCCACCTTTCATCCAGACTCTCTCATTGACTTTTTGACAACAACTGACTTACTTCACAAATTCTGATACCTTCAGCCCTTTCTACTTCAATCTCTTGCTACCCTCTACCCCTGTACTATCCCCTGCCCCGCTGTTTTCTGTAACCTACTGATCATCCCTCCTCCCTTCTGCCATCCAATACCCTCGCTTCCTTCCCTTCCCTGCAGCACTGTATAGCCCTTGTGGCTTAGCGCTTCTTTTTTGATTATAATAATAATGGTAGCGAATGTGGTCGTAATATGGATTAGCTTGCAGGAGCTCTACCTCTTCCACTAAAGGATCCGTCTTGTTCATCCTACGGTGACTCTTCAGGAGAACTGGTCCAGGAGCACGGAGGCTCCTGTAGAGAAATGACGTGAATAGTTGAGGAGTCTTTCATGAGGGGTTGCATTAGTAGTTGTGCACAGCAATGATCTAATAGAGTGAAGAGCATCAGGTAGGACAGTTTGCCAGTGTTGAACAGGTAGATTGCACTACTTCAATGTCATTGTAACTGCCTTCCATATAGTACCATTGAACCGCTCCACTTGAGCATTGCCTTGAGGGTTGTAGCTTGTTGTTCTGCTGCAGGCAATACCTTTGCTAGCCAAAAGCTCCTGAAGTTCGTTACTCATGAACGAGGATCCCCTGTCTGTATGGATATAAGCTGGTATACCAAAAATAGAGAACAACTGTGAAAGACAACTAATAACAGTTGAAGCAGTCATATTTGCACAGGGGAACACAAAGGGAAACCTTGAATATTCATCTACTATGTTAAGGAAATATCTATTCTGATTTATGATTGGTAGAGATCCTTTGAAATCTATATTCAGTCTCTCGAAAGGCTGGGTCGATTTTATGAGACGAGTCTTCTCTGGCTGATGAAAGTTCGGGTTGCACTCTGCACATACTCTGCATGCTCTGATCACTTGCCACACATCTTCCACTGAGTAGGGCATGTTCTTTGATTTGACAAAATTGTACAGGCGCATAACTCCTGGGTGACACAAAGCCTTGTGGAGCGCTGAGAGTGATTGCAAATCATGACATGCTGCTCCAGAGTGGTACAGAATATCAAAGTCATAACACGATAGTTCCATCCTCCAGCGTAATATCTTGTCATTCTTTATCCTACTTTTGTGCTTCTTGACGAACATATACATCATGGATCATTGGTCAGTCCTTATGGTGAAATGTCTACCAGTTAAATAATGCCTCCAGTGGCGAACTGCCTCTATGATGGCCTGGGCTTCCTTTTGTACAGCAGCATAACACTTCTCTGATCCTTGAAAAGCTCTCGAAAAGAAGGCTACTGGTCGTCCTGCCTGAGATAAGACTGCAGCAATGGCAATGTCAGATGCATCCATTTCCAATTCGAATGGTAGGGACTCATCAGTGGCTTGAACTACTGAGTTTTCAATGTCCTGTTTGAGAGTATGGAAAGTGGCTTCTGCTTCCTTTGTCACAGGAAATGTGGTAGCACTCAATGGGCGGACTTTACTTGAATAGCTGTAGATACATTGTGAGTAATAAGCAAAGAGACCTCGAGTTTACCTGGAGTGTGTTTCGGGGGTCAACGCCCTCGCGGCCCGGTCTGTGACCAGGACTCCTGGTGGATCAGAGCCTGATCAACCAGGCTGCTACTGCTGGCTCGCAAGCCAACGTACGAGCCACAGCCCGGCTGGTCAGGAACCGACTTTAGGTGCTTGTCCAGTGCGTGCTTGAAGACTGCCAGGGGTCTGTTGGTAATCCCACTTATGTTTGCTGGGAGGTAGTTGAACAGTCTCGGGCCCCTGACACTTATTGTATGGTCTCTTAACGTGCTAGTGACACCCCTGCTTTTCATTGGGGGGATGTTGCATCGTCTGCCAAGTCTTTTGCTTTCGTAGTGAGTGATTTTCGTGTGCAAGTTCGGTACTAGTCCCTCTAGGATTTTCCAGGTGTATATAATCATGTATCTCTCCCGCCTGCATTCCAGGGAATACAGGTTCAGGAACCTCAAGCGCTCCCAGTAATTGAGGTGTTTTATTCAAATTCAATTCAAAGTTTATTCTCTATAAGGATTACAATGCTGAGTTTACAGAAATTTGGTTATTGTGTGGTTTACATGTAGTAAAATTGTGATTACAGAGTGTACCACTAGAATGCTTAGCATGGCTAGGCATTTCGGGCAGACTTAGTTTTATTCTTAATTGTAAAATATTACAAATTATGAGGTAAGTTGGTATTATGGCTAAGTGACTAAATACTAGTTTGTGAGTTTAGCAATGTGAATGCTTTTGTTTTGGCACAGTACATAGTTTCAGTATTGGAGTATCACAGGATTCATTATTTTAAGATTGAGATTAATATTTCTGTTTATGGTCAAATGAGTGAGTGAGTGTAATTGTGAACCACCAGGTGGTATTCGTGTAGTTAGTTGACTGGGTGTATCAGGGAGATAAGATGTTTTCTAATGGTAGTTTTGAAGGTGATAAATGTGTCTGTAGTTCTAGAGTTCTCAGGTAGGGTATTCCAGGTTTTAAGGCCTTTGACATACATTGAATTTTTGTAAAGGTTTAGTCGGACACGGGGAATGTCGTAGAGATGTTTGTGTCTGGTGTTATGCCTGTGGGTTCTGTCACAACTATCAAGAAAGCGTTTTAGGTCAAGGTTGATATTAGAGTTTAAGGCCCTGTAGATGTAGATTGCACAGTAGTAAGTGATTTCCCCCCAAAACTCTTCTTAAATCACAACCAAAGCTTCGTCTTGAAGCCAAACATGATGCCTTAAGCTGTATTGATAACTTAAGTCACACAGAACACTTTCACAAATTATTTACGTTGATGGTTCTGTTCACCAGTCCACTGGTGCAGCTGGTAGTTCTGCTGTTGTCACACAGTGATGGCTCTCGTAAAGAAATTGGAGCACGCATCAATAACTGGGCCTCTTCCCTTCAAACAGAACTGTTTGCCATACTCCTTGCACTCAAATGCATCCATGTATCTAAGATTGACACTTTAATTGTAACTGATTCTCTGTCATCCATAAATGCTCTCAACTCATTAAATATAAATTGTGGCATGCTTTTGTCAGAAGCCAGACATAGGTATGGTAAGATTGTGGACAGTGGAGTCAGAGTGCACATGCTCTGGATTCCATCTCACATTGGTCTTCAGATGCATGATAAAACTGATAAATTGGCTAAGCTGTATGCTTTCAAAGAGGGGGTAAATTACAATCTTGGGTTGTCAGTTAGCAGTTTGAGGACAATAATAAGAAAAGAACTTCAAATGAACTTTATTGACTTAAGACTTAGGGAGATTGACACAAGTCAGTGCATCTATCATCATTCTATCATGCAGGAGGAGCCACATGTCTATGGTGCATCCAACAAGATAAGCAGACTCTTGGATGTCACTACTGCCCGGCTCCGGCTGGGTTACAAGTATCTATGGCAGGTTAAATCACCACCACCAGATGTAGACCAAACGAAATGTAAACGTTGCCAGATGGACTATTGTCACACCTTGCGTCATTATGTACTGGACTGTGATCAAATTAATGAATTTAGAAACAACTCACTCAGAAATGTTCAAGAAATGGCAAAGTATTTTATCCACAGTGGTATATTACAGACCATTCTGGAGAAATACCCTGACTTTGCTAGCTGTAAATAATGCATTACCATGTGTGTGTGTGTGTGTGTGTGTGTGTGTGTGTGTGTGTGTGTGTGTGTGTGTGTGTGTGTGTGTGTGTGTGTGTGTGTGTGTGCTCACCTATTTGTACTCACCTATTTGTGGTTGCAGGGGTCGAGTCACAGCTCCTGGCCCCACCTCTTCGCTGATTGCTACTATGTCCTCTCTCTCCCTGCCCCATTAGCTCTATCATACCTCGCCTTAAAACTATGTATGGTTCCCACCACCACTACGTCACTTTCTAGGCTATTCCACGGCCTGACTACTCTATGACTGAAGAAATACTTCCTAACATCCCTTTGATTCATCTGAGTCTTCAACTTCCAATTGTAACCTCTTGTGTCTGTGTCCCTTCTCTGGAACATCCGGTCTTTGTCCACCTTGTCTATTCCGCACAGTATTTTATATGTCGTTATCATGTCTTCCCTGACCCTCCTGTCCTCCAGTGTCGTCAGGCAGATTTCCCTCAACCTTTCTTCGTAGGACAATCCCCGTAGCTCTGGGACTAGTCTTGTTGCAAACCTTTGCACTTTCTCTAATTTCTTGAAGTGCTTGACTGTGAAGGCTTACTCAGCCCTGTAACAACTTCAGTCAGTATTACCCAGGCTGGCTCCTCCTCAGGAAAATTAGTGAATAGAAAAAGAAATAATAACAGACAAACAAACACTTTATTATATAGAAAATATAAAATGTAAAACACTTAAATATGAAATATTAATCCTACATTAAAGAAAATGAAAAATGAAAAATATAAATGATAACTGAATTCAACGCTAATTTAATTGGGTGTCTGGTGTTGGTGACACTGCTTGTTGAAATCGTAGCCTTTGCTGATGTGGGGAGGGGGTGGTTCGCAGGTGTTGGTGACCATCCACTGGCTAGTTCTTCACAGTATACCAGTGAGTATAATATTCCGATGACAGGAAAGCAGGTTCTTTACCGCTGCAATGCTGTGGAGTTACGTCCTGCAATTTCATACAGGTGCACAGGTAGTGAGATCAAATTGGCGAAGTCTCTGGACGTTAGTCCTTCTCCATCATTTCTGCTCGTTGATTGCCAGGTGACCCTCTCTGACATCCAAGCTGGAAAGATAGACAGGTTACCCAATGCTTAAATAATCACTCTCCATGGCAAGTATGATACTTAAAGGATGTGGTGATTATTACAACAGTCAACATAGAGCAAGGCTGAAAAGACTAAGTTTATTATTGATCAAAAGTGAAGCTTTCAACCAATAAATCCACTAGAATACAAGGCAGGCATGTACTTACAGTAGAGTTGGGAGCTGTGAGTCTAGTGATTTACTGTTTGACCAGAGCCCCACACGTCACCTTCCGGGGGGGGGAAGAGGGAGGGGAAGGGATAGCGGGAGCTAGACTAACCCTACCTTAACAAGCAGCCGGCAGTCAAATTATCACTTTCAGGGAGGGGGAGAAAAGGCGGGACCCTAAAAGTACGGCAATGAGCTGTGACTTACAAAATGAGATTAAGACCTACCTTAACGCCATCCAGTAGCCGGCAATGAAACCATGTACAGAAGATATTGTTTACTCCTAGGTTACTGATTATATCTTCTGTACATGGTTCTACTGTCTCTACTCCTATCTATTGAACTTTTCCCCTCACACTCCCCCACACCAAGACTTATAGTCAAGGAGTATAAGAAGAATAGGCGAGGAAAAAGTTCTAACATGTGGAAGTCGCGTAAGGCAACAAATCTACTGACTGTCACGACTTAACCAGTCAGAGAAATAATTGGATGAACCATTGATATACACAATATGGAACTTAAAAGCCTGGAGTGCCAATGTCCACCTCAAGAGGCGACTGTTGGTTCCCTTAAAAGTTTCTAGGTATATCAAAGGTTTGTGGTCAGTTTCTAAAATGAATTCTTTTCCCAGCAAATAAAATTTAAGTTTGGAGATACCCCACACAAGGGCTAAACATTCCTTTTCTATTGTGGAGTATTTTGTTTCTGCGGGAAGGAGTTTCCGGCTTAGGAAGCATACAGGGAAGGGAGTACCATCATGGTATTGTAGTAACACCGCACCTAAGCCAGTATTGGAGGCATCAGTTCTCAAACAAAATGTTTTATTAATATCTGGAATCTTAAGTATAGGGTCTTTCGAAAAGATATTTTTAATTAATCTCTTTAAACTTTTCCCGAGCTACGTCGGAAAGTTCAAGAGGTTCCTTCACAGACTTTTTAAGGAAGTCCGATAAGATGCCTGTAAGATCAGCAAGATTCGGGATAAACCGTGCATAAAAATTTACAGAACCAAGAAAGCTACGCATGAGCTTCTTGGTTTTGGGGAATTTAAATTCTAATAAAGCTTTAATCTTACTGGGGAGAGGCTGCAGAGAGTTATTAAAAAGTATCAGTCCAAGATATCTAATCTTGTTATACCCAAGGAAGCATTTCTTCGGCTTGGCAGTGAGGCCATGTGAGCGTAACCTACGCAAAACTGATGTTAATGTTTGGATATGTTCGCCCCATGTGGATGTCATTACGTAAATGTTATCAAAATAAACTGAAACATTTGGCATATTACCCAAGACCTTTCTCATCAGTCTCACGTAGGTAGCACAGGCAGTTACCAAACCGAAGGGCATAGTTCTATACTGCATCAGTCCTTGGTGTGAGGGAAAAGCGGTGTACTGCTTAGAAGAAGGATCTAACATTACTTTATGATATGCCTGTGCAATATCAATCTCTGAAAAGAAGGAAGAGTCATAAAATTTGTGTAGATCACTATCTATTAAGGGCATAGGCTCAGCATCCCACTGAGTTATAGCATTAAGGCCTCTGAAGTCAATAGCAAGTCTATATGAATTATCCTCCTTCTTAACCATGACTACTGGTGAACAATATGAAGATACTGAAGGTTCAATGATCTTTAGTTTTAATAATTTGTCTACCTCTCGGTTAAATGCATCCCTAAGGTGAACTGGAACGGGGTATAATTTCCGTTTGATGGGATTGTCCGTCAATAAGTCAATCTTATGGACTACCGTGGAGGTAACACCTGGAATATCAGTAAAGACGTCTGAAAAGTTACTCACACATTGAAGTAGTTCATGTCTCTTATGGTCATCCAAAGATTCATTAATATTAATGTTGGTTGCATCCGAGTGGTCAAGAGTCACCAAGTCATGTAGTTCTTCATCATAGTCTAAGTTAGAGGTGTCAATTACGCACACCTTACATTCTTCAGTTGTCTTATCAAGTTCGTGTGGAAAAACTAAGTCAAAGTTGTTAAGGCAGTTAACTGAATTTCTTCGGTAATATTTCTTAAGGATGTTGATATGATAAAGCTTAGGTTTCCCCTTGACTTCTATGAGGTAGTCAACTTTCCCACAAATTTTTAATACCTTATACGGACCTTTCCATGCTACTAATAATTTATTTGACTTAATCGGCAAAAGTACCAGAACTTCATCTCCTACTTTAAAACTTCTCCTCTGACTTTTGGAGTCAAAATAGGTTTTGTACTGGTCCATTGACAAGCTTAGGTTTTTCGAAACTAAGTCAGAGGTCTCCTCAAGTTTGGATCTAAGGTCAAGGAGAAACTGGTAAGAAGACTGAACCTCAGCATTTACCTCCTCATTAGTCCATAAGTCATAAAGGATGGACAATGGGCCTCTGGCCTGTCTACCATAGAGAAGTTCAAAAGGTGAAAACCCCAAATAGTCACTGGGAACTTCCCTCATGGCAAACAAAGCACAGGGTAGGTAACGATGCCACTCCTTAGGTTTAAGGGAGCAAAGTTTCCTTAAAATGGACTTGAGAATCGAATGCTGGCGCTCAATCCTCCCATTACAGCTGGGATGATAGGGTGTGGTGAAGAGAGGCTTCACTCCCAGAAGTTGGTATAGATGTTGCATTAAGTCAGATGTGAATTGTGTCCCACGGTCAGACAAAATTTCTCTAGGGATGCCCACTCTGGAGAAGATGGACAAAAGGGCTTCAGCCACCTCTGTAGTAGTTATGGTCTTTAAGGGAACGGCTTCAGGGAAACTCGAAGCATAATCAACTAATGTTAATATATATCAATGTCCCCCAGATGATAGTGGAGATAAAGGACCAACGATGTCAACAGCTACTCTTTCAAACGGTACCGTAAAGATAGGCATTTTGACCATAGGTACTCGCCTGGTACCTCGGGAGGATGACAGTTGGCAAACTTTACACGATCTACAATAGTTAGTGACATCTGAGGACATTTTAGGCCAAAATTAGTTTTCCCTAATTTTATTTAAAGTTTTACGATGCGAGAAATGTCCGGCCACTGGCAGGTCATGAGCCATTTTAAGAACAGTCTCTCTGCATTGACTTGGAACAACTAAGATGGAATAGTCTATCTCATCTGAATTTAATTTGAATACTGACTTGTACAAGATACCTTTTATATATTCAAATTTATATGAAAAGTTTTTCCTTTGGATCACTTGATTTTGTTTAGCAGCATTATGGCAATTCTGAAGAGAAGGGCAATTACGTTGTAAATTGACAAAGGGGTCCTTCGATATATCTAAAGGCTTAAAGTCAGGGAAAATCAAAGGATGGACAGTAGGAGAAGCCTGGGCTTTGGTCTGAGCCCTAGTCAAGACATTTATGGTATCGGAGGTGATACCTTCACTTTCATCTAACAAGTGAACCGGTGATCCTACTTCCTCGCTTTCGAGAGTATCATCACTGGTTTTTAATCCCACATGAATCTCGCGAGACATTGTCTCATCTGAACTTTCGAGGGGCTTCTCTGACTCTACAGGAAGAGGATCTGAAACACTTATATCCATCTTTGGTGATGAAAGGTCAACCTCAGAAGGAAGAAGGGCACCTTTTACATTACCTATTAGTACGGAGCAAGAAGTGATGGGAGCTAGTACGGCTTCAGACCAACCTGTGAACCATTTAGACCTAATGTAACAACGGATGGTAGGAAAAGTGTCTGTACGGCCCAAGTAGTCTGAAAGTATAGCAGAGGAATGAGTGTCTTTAAGGTTAGGAAACAGCTTATCAGAAATGACTATACATGTGCATCCAGTGTTTCGTAAAATGGTAGATACATTAAGTCCATTAACTGTTCCTGAACAGAAGGGTGCTTGGTCATTACAGTCTTTAAAACATCTTCCAACTTTTTGGACCTTCTTAGAAGGACAATCTGGATGTTTATGTCCCTTAACACCACTCAAATGACAAACAAGAATAAAAGAAGTCATTTTACTTTCCACTAGAGGCTTTGATTTCTTAAGGTCTGATGAACCCTTGCCCTTTAGGTCTTTATAGGAATTGTGAGCCTCAGCATACAGGTCAGCAGCCTCAGCAACTTCCTCAGCTTTAATCAGGTTATGTTCTCTGATGAATGTTCGTATCCGGTGGGGAAGAGCTGTCAGGAACTGGTCAGCAACCATGAAGTCTCTAAGAGATTCATAACTGTGATCAATTCCTGAACTCTCTATCCAAAAGTCGAACAAACGAGAGAGTGTTACCTGTAACTGCTGAAAGTTCTGGCCAGGCTGTAAGGTGGCATACCGGAAATCTTTCCTGTAAGAATTAGTGGTTTTTTTATATGCTTTAAGGATTGCCTTCTTTAGTAGGTTATAATTACATATGATATCCTGTGACAAAGTTGCATAGATATTCAAGGCTGTACCAGAAAATAACATTCCTAACCTGGTAGCCCAGGTGTCAGCAGGCCATTCACAGAGGGTAGCGGCATTTTCAAACCTGATAATGTATGAAGTTATGTCTTCCCCCTCTGTGAAGGGAGGTAAATTAGGTGTTGGAATATGTGCACTAGCTGCAAGTTGTTCCATTACTCCATCTAATTGCTGTTGTGAGAAAGTTAACTTCTTATTCTCTAATTCAAGGCGAGTTTGTTCGAGCTCGCGATCCTTTTCTCTCTCTCTTAACTCATATTCTCTGTCCTTTGCTCTTTCAAGTTCCCTTTATTTAACCTGTTCCTCACGTATCTTAGCTCTGTCCTCACGACCAAGTCTATCACGCTCCTTTTTGTCTTCTTTCAATTCTCTCTCTCTCCTTTTTCTCTTCTCTTTCGATTCTCTCTCTCTCCTTTTTCTCTTCTCTTTCCCTTTCTAACTGTCTTTCTTCTCTCTCAATTCTCTCTTTCAAGTCTTTCCTGGATCTTAGCACTAATGAAAGATTCTAAATTTTTCCCTGTTATTCCTAACTTACTTCCAGCGTTCATCCAAAACTGGTATTCATCCATACTTGTAAGAATAACTTAAACTACCAGGGGAAATGAAACGGGTATTAAAGAAAACGGAGGGTTCAATTCCTGCTCCGCTCAAACTGTAAATAAACCAGAGGGCTCGATCCCTGCTTCAATTAAACAATATGCTTTAACGAAAACGAAGGGTTCTATGCCGGCTCTGAGCAAACAGTAAGTAGAATGGGGTCCCTTGACCATCCAATCTTCTCACCAACAAATCAAGAGTGTCCTATGACAGTTCCCTTGATACAATGAAAAGCTCAATGAAACAAGTTGTCACTGGAAAATCTCGGGTCCCTAGAGTCTAATCCTCCAAAGTGTTTCAAGCTACATATACAATTAGGTGGCAGAATTAAATATTATATCCTGCCTGACTTGACTTACAATAAATTGAGACTATAACAATCACCAAATCTTTCAAATACCTGTACTGTAGTCCTACCATAGAGAATGATTACTCATGGCTGGTGGTAACCGTCTGTGGTATGCAGTGTTGAAGGTCCAATGGTAGATTCCAGATGGAGTTGAATCTTGATTCAGTAGCGTTAATCCTGGCAAGGTCGCCACTTGTGAAGGCTTACTCAGCCCTGTAACAACTTCAGTCAGTATTACCCAGGCTGGCTCCTCCTCAGGAAAATTAGTGAATAGAAAAAGAAATAATAACAGACAAACATAAACACTTTATTATATAGAAAATATAAAATGTAAAACACTTAAATATGAAATATTAATCCTACATTAAAGAAAATGAAAAATGAAAAATATAAATGATAACTGAATTCAACGCTAATTTAATTGGGTGTCTGGTGTTGGTGACACTGCTTGTTGAAATCGTAGCCGTTGCTGATGTGGGGGGGGGAGGGGTTCGCAGGTGTTGGTGACCATCCACTGGCTAGTTCTTCACAGTATACCAGTGAGTATAATATCCCGATGACAGGAAAGCAGGTTCTTTACCGCTGCAATGCTGTGGAGTTACGTCCTGCAATTTCATACAGGTGCACAGGTAGTGAGATCAAATTGGCGAAGTCTCTGGACGTTAGTCCTTCTCCATCATTTCTGCTCGTTGATTGCCAGGTGACCCTCTCTGACATCGAAGCTGGAAAGATAGACAGGTTACCCACTGCTTAAAAAATCACTCTCCATGGCAAGTATGATACTTAAAAGATGTGGTGATTATTACAACAGTCAACATAGAGCAAGACTGAAAAGACTAAGTTTATTATTGATCAAAAGTGAAGCTTTCAACCAATAAATCCACTAGAATACAAGGCAGGCATGTACTTACAGTAGAGTTGGGAGCTGTGAGTCTAGTGATTTACTGTTTGACCAGAGCCCCACACGTCACCTTCGGGGGGGGGAGAGGGAGGGGAAGGGATAGCGGGAGCTAGACTAACCCTACCTTAACAAGCAGCCGGCAGTCAAACTATCACTTTCAGGGAGGGGGAGAAAAAGCGGGAAAAACGGGAGCTTGACTTACCCTACCTTAACTAGTAGCCGGCAGACAAACTATCAATTTAGGGGTTGGGGGAGAAAAGGTGGGAATATCGGGAGCTAGACTGACCCTACCTTAACGAGTAGCCGGCAATGAAATTATTGTTAATATATATATATATATACCCTCTCTACTCCTATCTATTGAACTTTTCCCTCACATTGACTAGGTGTGGGTTCCAAACTGGTGCTGCATACTCCAGTATGGGCCTGACGTAAATGGAATACAGAGTCTTAAACGAATCCTTACTGAGGTATCAGAACGCTGTCCGTAGGTTTGCCAGGCGCCCATATGCTGCAGCAGTTATCTGATTGATGTGCGCCTCAGGAGATATGCTCGGTGTTATACTCACCCCCAGATCTTTTTCCTTGAGTGAGGTTTGCAGTTTTTGGCCATCTAAACTATATTGTGTCTGTGGTCTTCTTTGCCCTTCCCCAATCTTCATGACTTTGCAATTTTTTTTTATATTTTATTTAAAATACAGTATACATGGAAACTTTATATAATAAGACATCATATAACTAAACAGAGAACTACCGGAACATATCTTAACCACAAAATAGCTATATACCAAAACCTGACAGTCTTATTCATTTTATATATGAAATTTTATATACAAAAACAATTTCATATAAACTAATACATTGCACACTCCATGGCACTATGATTATATAAAAATTTTATATACAAAAACAATATCATATAAACTAATATATTGTACACTCAATGGTACTAGGTTATACAAAATAACTATCAGAAACCTACATGACTCTTGAAATTTACACATGCTGTTCTTTATTTTTGGTTTAGCATATATTGAAAAAGGAATCAAAACTTGCAAAAAACCCTTTAATAATTAACATAAGACTTTCACAGATCTAGCATGTATGATTACATATGAGGAAACACTAAGACTCTTAATACCCCGACCAATCCCATATTTAGTTACTCAAACTAATTATAAACCCACAAAAAGTATACCTTGCCTGTATACAGTGATATTAGTAAAGGTGCTTAAATGAACATTAACTGACTATTATGCACCATAAATGAAATAAAAAAAATACATGTGATATCACTGGGTGTGGGAATAACATCCCACAAAAGCTGCTGTCCAAGGAACTTGAATATCCATAGATTACAATATAGGACATTATACATCTCAACCTCCCCCCTCACAGCGGAGACCGCTACTACATATACAAAAACAATCTCAGGCAAATGACACTTTTTGCCCTTCATCAAAAGTTTACAATCATCACCAAAAGGTCTGCTTATGAACATTCCCCTTAAAGGCCAGTATAACGTTGTACTTTTAGCGGTGACATCAGCGTGGCGTCCGCTTACAAAAGACTAAACTAAACCTAACGGGAATTCCAGGAAAGACCCAACATACTTCACCAAACCCCGGCCATAATCAGAACCAATTCAGTCTTGTTAGAGGCTGGAACATATACTGAATATTGCTTTTTATCTGTATTATCAAAATGTATGACCATTTTATGATTAATCCAAGATCTCAGTGCCACACAACGCCACAACCATACACACACAGACGCACGGAACCATTCATAATACATACACGTCACTCCCTAAACCCCACCCTCTACCCTGAAGTCTCTAACATACCGTTTGGTGCTACCACGGGGGGAAGTCCAGCCCCCCGTTGCCTTACCCCACCCGCAGTTGCAGCAACATTTTAACAGTAAGACTTCGATACTTTGCAGGAAAACTATTATCCCAACTTCTACCATATATGAGTTTATTTCTGCAATACGTTCTGTAGATACCTGCCGCAATTGCCCTGATCCTAACTGATCCCCCGGTTTCCCGCATACCCCACGAGATAAAGAGGAAATCAGCCACCACGTACATTATTGCTCTTCGTACCTCACTTGAAACTCCGCTAACGTCCAATGTTAAGGCCCGTAAGGTTGAAATACTTCCCCCACTAAGAAAATCTAAAACCCGCCCCAGCCACGAACGAACTTTGTCCAAGGTATCACAAAAGTAGACAGCATGAAAAGCTGTTTCTTCGAGACCGCAACGCAAGCAATCCGCCTCCCTTACCAAACCCATCCTATGTAAGACCGATTTTGATGCTAAAATCCCCATGACAAATCTGTACACCAATTCACGAACCCTTGGTGCCAACTTAAGTTTACAAAATCCATCCCATATTTCCCCCCAATTATACAGCGGAAAAGCAGACCATCCCTGTACAATTTCCCTACGACAACATATGCTGACCATTTGCCCCACCCGGATCCGTTGCGCATTTCTCAACTTCAACAACAAACGCAGCATGTCCTCACACTCGATTAATCCCCTGCCACTCCACCATTTACGCATTTCGATCATTACCCGACCCACCCGGATGCCCTTCTCACCGCCCGCCCTGAGGAACCGCTGCTTTACATAGAGAGCCTTCACCCATGGTCCCAAAGCCAAGAGACCCTAACGAGGAACTGTATGGTGTGGCCCTTAATGGGGTGAAACGAGTATTTGTGAAGTTCCTGAGGACTAGCTACTACAGCAGTGTGGTGGAGGAGTACCAGGAACGCCGAATGTGCCTCAACTCGACGATGGATGTGTGCTTGCATGACGTGTCTACTTACTATACGTGGGTACGAGTGAGGAATGTACCCTTTGAGGCAACTAAGTTTGGTATAATGGAAGTTTTTAGCAAGTATGGAGTCATTCATGAAGCCAGAGGTGGGGTATGGAGGGATGGACCATATGAGGGCCTCCCGGAAGGGTCATACAACATCAAGATGACCCTCAAGACGCCTATACCTTCGTATGTCATGTTGACAGGCACCAGAAATCAGGTATATGTGTCGTATGTGGGGCAAAGGAGAACGTGTCGTCTTTGCGGCTCTTATGATCATATAGCGGCGCAATGTGCACGTAGAGTTGCCCCGGGGGTGTCAGCCCCGGTGGAGGACGTCCAGCAAACGAGTGTGGTGGCGGCGGCGAAGACTGGGACTCCTCTATGGAGTGAGGAGGTGGAGAAGGAGGGTGAACAGATGGGGACGTGTGTCACACTCCCGGTGGAGGAGGGAGTTCCTACTCCAACGCCTGTGGTGGTGGAGGAAGTGGGGGAGTCGACACAGGAGGTGTCCTTGGAGTCAGTGCTCCAGGAATTCTTGGAGGAGGCCGTGGTAGGAGAGGACATGGATGGACGGACCAGTGAAACGCAGCAATTGCAAGGGCTGAGTGAGAAGTCGGAAGTAGCAGGGAATACTGGAAAGGATATACTTGTAGTGGCAGAGGTACACAGGGAGGATGTACCTGAGGAAGAGGTGGCTTTGGTAGGCAGCTCTAGGAAGAGGCCAGTGGGGTTGACTGAATTAGATGATGTTTTAACACCTGGGCAAAGACCAGGTAAGAAGGCATGGGCAGAGGTGGTCCGCAAATCCCCTACAGGGGGGGGGAGTACAGGGAAAATCGGGGGAGAGACAAGGGGGGGTAGGGGGTCCTATTAAAAAGAGTAATAAGGAAAGTGTGAGCAGCTTGAAGGGAAGTGTGAGCAAGCCACAGCGACACAGAGGTAAGCCGCCTCTCCCTGACCATTCAGGTGTGTAACGATAAATGCTAATGGCCTAAAAACTGAGGTAAAAAGGGTCTGGTTGGAGTGGTTCCTCAAAAGGTACGACGTTGATGTTTGTTTCCTACAGGAGCATAACTATAAGTCAGGTAGTGAGTTGAGATTGAGAGGATATAAGTTGTTTGTAAGCATGGCAACGCTTTTAAAGGGCGGAGTGGCTGTTTTAGTAAAGGAGACCAGTCCATTGCGAGTCATGGGGTGGGAGGAGGGGGGTGGGGGGAGGGTTGTTTGGGTGGATGGGTGGTGGGGGCAGAGTAGGGTATGTTTTGTGGGAGTTTATATGCCTGCGATTGGTAATGTAAGGATAAAATCAGATTTTGTTCGTGACGTTTTGTTATATTATCTCAGGGGTTTACCTGCCATAGCGATAATTGGAGGTGATTGGAATTGTGTGATTAGGCATGTAGACGTAGTACCTAGGGGGGCGGGGTGCGTGTTGGGTGTCTTAAGGGATGCTTTGTGCGATGTCGGGGTGGTAGATGTGGTTGGCAGGGGGGGGTATCAGGTTGAGCATACCTATGTACAGGGGAGTTATGAGGCAAGGTTGGATAGGATTTATGTGAGGCAGGGGATAGGAGTGGAGAGAGTTAGAACAGTAGACGTGGGTTTATCAGATCACAGAGCAGTGTTGGCTGACCTTAGGGTGGATGGTATTCCGAGAATATATCAGAGCTATTGGAAATTAAATGTGAGGCTTTTACAGGAGGAGGATCAAGGTCGGTCTTTTCAGTCATGGTGGAAAGGCTTTTGGGAGGCTAGGGATGAGGAGGTGGATTTGCTAGATTGGTGGGAGTTGCAGGCAAAGGTGAAAATTGTAGAATTTTTTAGGAAGAGGGGCAGGGAACGGGCACGCTGGAGGTTTGGATTGCAGAATTATTTAGAGGGTCAGTTGAATGATTGTTATGCGGGGGGGGGGGTAGGGAGGGAGTGGAAGGAGATATGGGGGAACTTAGGAGTCGTTTAGTAGAGATGCATAATGAACGTTTTGATGCACTCAGGGTCAGGGCAGGATTGGAGGACGTACTAAAAGGTGATAAGCCAACCGGGTATGTTCTCAGAAAATTCAAGGACAGACAGTTGAGGAATACCGTGGCGCATATTGTTGTGGAGGGTGGGGAGGGTTATGTGAGGGGACAGGGCCTCACTGACACAGATTCTATCAGTAGGTATGCTGATTATTGGTTTACGGAGAAATGGAAGAGAAGGGGAGGGGTGGGTGGGTTAGAAACATTTAGAGGGATGAGGGTTTCGCAGGGTATGGGGCAGGGGGATCGGGAGTTGGAGGGAGGCATTACGGGGGAAGAGGTGGGGGAAGTGGTGAATGGGTTGAGTCAGGGGAAGGCACCGGGAATAGATGGGTTATCTAATGATTTTTACAAAGCACATTGGGAGGTACTGAGGGAATGCCTAGTGGCGGTTCTGAATTATATGTTGAAATGGGGCAGAATGGCGCAAACACAGAGAACTGGGGTCGTTGTCTTGGTGCCAAAGAAGGGAGGAGAGGAGAAGGGTTTGGGAGATTATCGTCCGTTGTCGTTAATGTGTACGGATTACAAAATTTTTGCGAAGGTATTGGGGAACAGGTTAAAGAAGGTAATTGGGAGTAGCGTACATGGGGGTCAGTATGGGATTCCGGGACGGACTATGAAGAATGGGCACAGTGTGATAAGGGATTTTATAGAGAACTGTCAGGGAGGGGGCGTCCTTGGGTTGGATTGGGCTCAGGCATATGACTGCGTGAAGAGGGACTTTTTGTGGGGCTGTTTGGAAAAATTGGGTTTTGGAGGGGGGGTCGTGAGGTGGGTGCGCATTCTGTATGAGGGGGCTGTCATGAGGGTGCAGGTTAATGGTAAGCTGGGGGGGGCGGTGATGATGGAACAGGGATTAAGGCAGGGTTGCCCGCTGTCACAGTTGCTCTTTGCATGCGTGCAACATCCTTTTTTTGAGGCTGTGGACGACGCATTGCGGGAGGTGGGGGGGGGAAGTATGGGGGGCATAGTAGGTTATGTGGATGATACAACTGTGTTAGTTATGAGTGGGGAGGCTTTACGAAGGGTGGGAGAGGTCATTAGGAGTTTTGGGAGTGTTTCAGGAATGGTAGTTAATTTAGCAAAGTCTAGGTTATTGGAAGTAGGAACATGGGTTGGGGGGAGATTGGGGGAGGAAATGGGATGGACGGTTTGTGACAGAATTAGGGTGTGTGGGATATGGTATATGAGGCAATTGCAGGAATGTAGGAGGATTAACTCAGAAGCAGTCACGAGTAGGGTTATAGGCAAGTTAAAAGGTTTGAGGGCCAGTGAAGTGGCGTTACAGCAGAGGGCGTTGGTAATTAACTCGGTGGTGTATAGTAAGGTCTGGGGTGTAGCGGAGGTGTTCCCTTTGGGGGTGCAGGATATACAGGAAATACAGAGGAGGGTGTTGAGGTTTGTGTGGGGGTTTGGGAGGGCCTGGTTGTCCAAAGATGTGGTCATGACGGAGGTGAAAAGGGGGGGACTAGGTTTGTTGGCCTTAGGGCCTAGGGTAATGGTATTATATATTAAGCAGAGGTATCTAAGGGTGGGGGGGGGGAGGGGGGTGTTAGGGTGGATAGGGTGATGAGGGATGCTAGAAACTGGTGGAGTGGTAGGGATTTGAGAAAGTGTGAAGATGTAATAAGATTCATGTTGGCAGTGGGGCAGGTAAAAAGGTTGAAGGTAAACGCAGTGGTGGGTGTGGTGTGGGGAAGGGGTGTATTGCAGGGGGCCGCAGTATACCCCATGTATAACTGGAGGGTCATATGGAGGGAGTTCAGGAAGCTTAGGATACCAGCAAGGGTTAGGGAGTTGGTGTACCGTTTTCTAATGGGTGTGGTGGCATCTAAGTATATGTTGCATAAGATGGGGTTGGTTAGAGAGGCAACATGTTTATTCTGTGGGGAGGAGGAGACGGCATATCATGTGGTATATTTTTGTTCATCTTTGGAAGTGGTGAGAGTCTGGATGGCGGGGGTTATTAGGCTGTTGGGGGGGGGGAGTTGGTCTTTTCTTAGATCGTTGTCGATGGATGTTAGTGGGGTAGCAAGCGAAGTGGGCAGGGCTTTGATGTATGTTATGGCAGATTATTTGCATGTTTCTTGGGGTATGAGGCAGATTTCAGGGCAGTTGAGGATAAAAGCGTTAGCAGCGCGGTTTTATAGGACAAGGTGTAGGAATAGGTTAATATATGGGGGGAAATGGGAATCAAGTTTTTCGATAGGTTATCGTAATTTTACTGTAGCACAGCTTCTAAGGGAACAGGGGGGGGGGCAAGGGTAGAGTCTCTTTTATTGTGAGGGGGGGGGGTGTAAGGTTAGGCTAGCAGTGTGGAAGGTGGTGTGGGGGTGAGATAGTGAGAGCATATATTTATGAAATGGTTATGTTCCTGCAGAGATATTTGATATCGGCGATCAGTACCTTGGATACATAGTCATACATGGATTGCCTTGCATTGCATATTTTGGTTGGGTATATTATTGCATTCACTATCGAGGAGAGGTGGCTTAAGTGGCTGTTATGGCTTTTTAGGTCAAGTAGTACTGAACACGTGCAAAAATGATATTGCCAGTGAATAGCAGTAATTCTTTTTATTAACATTGAGAAGGGTTTTAAAATATAAAATAAAGCAAGGAACACTGTAGTCAAGTACGTTAGTATAGAATGATGCTTATTTTGTAGTTTTAACATGTAGCTGCAAGTACTTCCCATATTGCCCTTGTGGATTAGCTTTTCTTTAGATATAATTAGTATACAAGTATTTCCTTTATAACGGTACTTCTTTATAGAAGAAGGATTGTAATATCTTTGCACACGTTAATGTGACGAATATGACTGTCAAGGATGTTTAATTGTGTTTCAGATAGGGAGATTAGGATTTTGTGTTCAGTTATTAACAAGTTTGATCTTAAGCTAGGAGTTAGTTAGTGGTAGGGGTGTACCTGTTTGGTATTTCATGAAGGGGTTTCTTTTTATTATTCGCCCCGTCCTTGTGAGGGGAGAACCCATTTGATATGTTTCAATGATAATTATAGTCTTGGTTTATATTAAATATTTACATAGGTTGTTTAAAGTTGAGGTAACATGAAGTGTATTCTTTAATTTTATGTGTAAAATCCATGTCATACAATGATGTTCTGACAGTTTGAATTTCTTTGTTGTTGTTTTATTATTATTGATATTAGATATTGTGGGTGTATATTCTTCCAATTATACAAGTGTGTGTGTATGGTAACATAATGTACATATCTGGGTTGCTATGTACTTTTATATTTTTGTTGTGGTTTATGCATAACCAAATTCTGTAATTCTCATTAAGGTTTAATGAGGTAAGGGCATACCGTGATTGTTAGGTTACTTAAGGGTTTTTTCTCAAAACGGTGCATGCATATATTTTTTGTATGCACTGGCATTATTAATTATTGTTAAAAGGGGGTTTGGTAGGTCATGTTGTTGGATGTGTAAATGGTGGTAATACACCTACGGGTAACGGTTTATTTAAGTACTGGGATTGTGTGGTAGAGGAATTTTTGTTAATATCCAGTATAGTTCTTATTATTAATCACTTATACGTCCTTGTAAATACGTGTGATATTCTTTGGATTATATAGGTAGTATTTATGAATTTATTAAATCCACCTGTATGTTCGGGTGTGGGTTGCCTTCGTGTAGAACGTGGAATTGTTGTTTCATTTTTAATGGATAACATGTCTTAGTTTATGTAACGCATGCATAGCATACATTTAAATATGTATTGTGTTTTCTAAATAAAATATAAAAAAAAAAAAATTGTGGTATCATCTACGTTTTTTTTATATTTTTATTTAAAACAACACAATACATTAAATAGATAAAAGAACACAGTATCAGTTCTTACTCAAAATTATAAATCTCATTGTCTAAATGAACACAGACGATTAACGTTGTGTTGTCACAACTGTCCCTTTATACATTACAAATGTAACTAAAGTAAGATTACACAAGATAAAAACAATATACAATCTGCATTATTTTTTCCATTTTGTTATTTATATATTATTAATCCACAAAATCTTCAAACCCTCCTTTACAATACTCATTATTGCCAGTGCCGACACAGCTGACACTTCTACCCCCCCCCCCCGTATGTACAGTCCCCATTCTAAATAACATACATTAATTTCCCTAATGAATGGTCACTGAAAACAATTTCTACTAAAATAACCCAACCAGCAGACTTCCAAACAAAAACAGTCAGGGTCATTATAAGACATGTAGGAACGAGTCCTGCAATCATATATGTATACATATACGCATGCATATACACATACGTGTATGTGCACTTATTCATAAGAACAAACTAAATCATACATAGAAATAAATCGCTAAATGACTTGTCTGCAAATAAACTAAATATTACAATCTATGATAGAACTATACCAAAGACATTGGTTCCCCCAAACACCCTACACATACACAAAGTTAATGTTACTGATTAACACTCAATATATAATAGGACCTTCCATACAAAAAAAGGGTATATATAAACCCCATCAAATACTTATATATTTTCGTACATAGTGCATAATGTACATATTCAATACAATAATAAAAAAAGAGGTGTATGACAAGGCTAAATCTATCTTCAGATTAAAAATATATAAGACATAACCTCACATTATACATATAAATATAAACCTCCTATATAAAATGATTCTTATAACAATAAGGGAAAAAACCGAAAATCACATACAACTTTTGACTCTGTGATTTTACAAAAATTCATAAGGTCTACATACTCCTACAATAAACTTTACCCACATCAACCACCTTGCAAACCAATCAACCATACCTCACCAGGCTTCCAATCACACCAAGAGGGCGCACCACTGAAGAGACCAACCCCTTGCCTCTCACCCCATACTCAAACGGAGTAACGTTCAACAGTAAGTCCACGATATCCCTCCGGAAAACTAATTACCCACCTTCCCCCATATAATTGTTTGTTCCTACATGCTGTCCTATAAAAACTCGCCGCCAACGCTTTTATCCTAATGTTCCCCTCCACCTCCCTCATCCCCCAAGAAACATACAAGTAATCAACTATTACATATCTGATAGCCCTTCTCACCTCTTTGGGTACCCCTTCCATATCTAACATTAAAGCCCTAAGGGGTGATATCTTTCCCCCCCCCCCCAATAAAAAGAAAACCCTCTTCAACCACAATCTTACCACCTCCAATGCAGAACAAAAATATACTACATGAAAAGCCGTTTCAACTTCCCCACAAAAAGCGCATGACGCCTCTTTCACAAAACCCATTCGTCTTAGCACCTCTTTCGATGCTAACGTCCCCATAAGAAATCTATATACTAATTCCCTCGCTCTTGCCGGTATTCTTAATTTACTAAATTCCACCCATATCACTCTCCAATCATATGTGGGATACACTGCCATCCCTTGCATTAATTCCTGACGACGACCCACACCCACTAACCGTTTTACCTTGAGTTTTTTAACATTGCATACCTTTAACATAAACCGCAACATGTCTTCACACTCCACTAAGTCCCTGCCACCCCACCATTTGCGGATATCCCCCATCACCTCCCCCACCCGAAGACCCCTTTCCCCCGCTGCCCGAATATACCTCTGCTTCACATATAGCGCCTTCACCCTAGACCCTAATGCAATCAATCCCAGTCCTCCCTGCCTTACCGCAGTCATTACTACATCTTTGCCCAACCACGCCCTCCCATAGCCCCACACATACCTTAAGACCCTTCTTTGCATTTCCATAATATCCTGACTTCTTAATGGGTAAATTTCCGCCACTCCCCACACCTTACTATAAATCAGCGTATTTACCACCACAACCCTTTGATGCAAGGTTACATCCCCGGCCCTTAGACCCCTCAGCCTACTCAAAGCTCTGTCCATTACCATTTCTGAATTAACCCTCCTGCTCTCCTGTGCATCTGCCAAAAACAAAATCCCACAAATCTTTAGCCTATCTACAGTTATCCAACCAAACTCCTCCCCCAAGGTCCCTCCTACCCAAGCGCCTACCTCCAACAACCGTGATTTCTGCTTATTAACTCTCATCCCAGTAGCATTCCCAAAAATCTCAATTACCCTTCCCACTTTTCTTAAATCTTCAATCTCATTAAGTAAAACAGTTGTATCATCTACATAACCAACAATATTCCCACAATATCCTCCACTCTCCCCCAACCTTCCCATCCCACCATCAACCAGAACATAGAAAGGATTCTGCATACATGCAAAGAGTATTTGGGAGAGTGGACACCCCTGCCTTAAACCCCTTCCCATGCTTACTGAACTACCCAACCTCCCATTTACCTGTACTCTCATTGATGCATTCTCATACAAAGTCCTCACCCATCCAACCACCCTCCCTCCAAAACCCATTCTCACCATACTCTCAATCAAAAATTCCCTATCCACATAATCATAAGCTTTCTCCCAATCCAGACCTAGAATACCTCCCTTATTACTACCCTCAAGGAAATCCCGAATACGACCATGACCTACCCGCATACTCCTCCCCGGGATACCAAACTGTCCCCCATGTATCACCGACCCCATGACCTTCTTCAGTCTATTACCCAAAATTTTCGCAAAAACCTTGTAATCAGCGCACATCAAAGATATTGCACGGTAAGCACTCAACTCTCTACCCCCTCCCCTTCTTTGGCACCAAAACTATGACACCCGTACTTTGCGATATGCCCAACTTCCCACTAGTTAACATATGGTCCAATAGCCTAACAAAACACTGCCTAATACACCCCCAATGTGCTCTATAAAAATCATTTGGTATACCGTCTATCCCTGGTGTTTTCCCGGTACTCATCCCGAAAACTGCCTCTTCCACCTCAACCTCACTTATACCAACCTCCAACCCCACTCTATCCTGCTCACTTAAAACGCTATGGAACCCCCCTTCAAAAATACCCTCCCAGGAACCCCCCTCCCTCCAACTCCATTTCTCTCTAAACCAACTATCAGCATAGAGACTCATACTTTCCGTATTGGATAGGACTCGACCCACTGGATACCCTCCCACCCCAGGGCTTGTCTCCAATTGTAGAATGGTGGTTACACTCTGTCGGTCCCGAAATTTACGTAAAACATACCCAGACGGTTTATCACCCCACAAAACATCCTCTAACCCCGCCCTAACCCTAATTGCATCAAACCTATCATTGTGTAATTCAGCTATTCTACTCTGCAGTCTGTCCATATCATCCCTCCTACCACCTCCCCCAACATAACAATCTTGCAACTGTCCCTCCAGATAATTTTGCAACCCAAAACGCCACCTCGCCTCCTCTCGTCCCCTAGCCTTAAAAAAATTCGCTATTCCAGGTTTTGCCTGCATTTCCCACCAATCTAACAGATCTATCTCCCTGTTCCTAGCCTCCCAAAAAGGCAACCACCAATCACTGAAAAAAGGCCCCTCCCCCTCCTCCTTAAGAAGCCTTACATTTAATTTCCAGTACCCAGAATAAATACGCACCACTCCATCCCACATCAAATCTGCTATTACCGCTCTGTGATCAGAAAACCCCACATCGAAGGTTTGCACCCTCACAACATCTATACCCTGCTTAATATAAATTCTGTCTAATCGCGCTTCATATCCCCTACGGACGAACGTATGCTCCACTAGGTAACCCCCCCTCCCCACCACATCAACAACCCCAATATCTCGCAATACATCCCTCAGCACACTCAGCACACAACCCGCCCCTCTCGGTTCGACATCACCACTCCTAATCACACAATTCCAATCACCTCCTATTACTGTTATAGCAGGCAAACCTCTCAAGTGATACAGCAATACCTCTCTGACAAAATCTACTTTTACCCTGATATTACTAGTTGCTGGCATGTAAACTCCCACGAAACTGACTCGTCTCTCACCCCAGACGCCATCCACCCTCACGATCCTCCCACCCCCCCCTCTTCCCAACCGATGACACGCAAGGGGCTGGTCTCCTTTACCGCAACTGCTACCCCACCTTTCAATTGCAAACCACTGGTTACATACATCCGATATCCTTTCACCCTCAACACACTACCAGCCCTGTGATTATGCTCTTGCAAAAAGCATATGTCAACATCAAACCGCCTTAAAAACCACTCCAACCAAACTTTCTTGACCTCAGTCTTAAGTCCATTAACATTAAGCGTGACACATCTGAAAATTACAGAAGGGGCAGCTTTCCCCTATGCCTCTGGGATTTACCCACTGCACTTTTCATATTACGTGTTCCTTTGCCACTCGAGTTTTCCTGTGCAGTCACTTCCCCCCTCCCTTTCCCAATTTGCAACTCAGGCACACCTCTACCACTATGTGTCCTCGGCTCCACAACCGCTGCCCATGACTTCTTCCCCGGCCTCTGCCCTGGGGTAATGACCTCATCTATCTCTGATGCCGCAGTTCGTTTCCTAGAACTCACACTTACACACATATCACCCTCAGACAAATCCTCCTGGTGTACCTCCACGGCCACCACATGCTCCCGCCCAATCTTACTCAAGTCTTCCTCAACAATTTGTTGTCCCTCCAAAGTTCCAGCTTCACATGAACTGAGGACACCTTTTGCACAGGGTTCCTCCTCATCCAAAAAATCCTTGATCACATCTGCCAATAACCCATCCTGGGTTGAAGCTTCCTGGACGAAAGTCTCCTCAGATGTCACCTTCAACTCCCCCGACGCCCCTGGGAGAGTGACACATGTCTCCGCCGCCGCCACCTCCCGGTCGACCTCTTCGCTCCAAAGGTCATTCCTCCGGCCTCCCGAGGCATCAGAGCCAGGCACCAAATTACACGACTGTTGAATCACAATTGGAGTGTCGAGAATTCGAGAAGCCCGCCTCCTAGGACACTGGGCTGCCATGTGCTCATAAGAGCTACATAGACGACATGTTTTCCATTGCCCAGCATAGTACACATAAACCTGTGTTCTACAACCGATCATCGTAACATAGGATGGTATAGGCCTTGTTAAGGTCATTTTAAGGGTGTAAGAACCTTCCGGCATTCCTTCATATGGACCATCCCTCCACACCCCCATTGTTGCAGAATGCACTGTCCCATAACTTCGAAAAAACTCCTGCAGGCCATAAGCCGTAGCCTCGAAGGGTACATTCCGTACCTTCACCCATGTGAAGTACTTAGAGACGTCATGTAACACAACATCCATCGTTGAATTCACACTCATGCGTTGTTCCTGGTAATACTCGACAATTCTTGTGTAGTAATCGACTCGTAGAAATTTCACAAAGATTCTTGTTAAACCATTAAGGGCGACGCCATACAATTCCTCGTTGGGAATACCATATGTATCCCTGATGATGTTAGGGAGAAGGACGTTCATCGTATCTCCACTTAACGTACCACGAACCAGCTCTATGCAGATAGTATTCACTCTCCGTACTGTATGTTCCGCCATGTTGATATCCCAATGAGCAGCGCACGTCCTCACTACTCAATGGTTGTTGCTGAACTAAGGTAGCTCGCCTGAAGACAGCAGAGGGGTGCCGAGACAACCGCACTCCACCGTGGTCAGGCAGCGAATGTATCATCTACGTACCCGACCACATGTGCTGCATGGTCACTGCTCAGCGTTCCACACCTCAAACCACCATCCACCAGCTCATAAAAGGGGTTTTGCATACAAGCAAAAAGCAGCTGGGAGAGGGGGCACCCTTGCCTCAAACCCCTTTCCATACGGACCGGCTGCCCCAATTTACCGTTTACCTGTATGCGTACCATAGCCGTGACATACAAGGTATCAACCCATCTGACAATCCCCTCCCCAAAACCCTGCTTCAATAAAATAAGCCTCAATAAATCCCTATCAACACAGTCATAAGCATTTTGCCAGTCAAGCCCGAGGACACCCCCTCCCCTTGACATTCCTCCAAAAACTCCCGAATACGTACATGTCCGTCCCTCATGCTCCTACCTGGTATGCCTAGCTGTCCCTCGTGAATAACCGACCCCATAACCTTCCTCATTCTGTTTCCTAAAACTTTTGCAAAGATTTTATAGTCAGAGCACATAAGAGATATTACTCTATATGCACTCAGACCCCTCCCCCCTCCCTTTTTGGGCACCAATACAACTACCCCCGTACTTTGTGACATACCTAACCTCCCCTCCGTGAGCATGCAATTTAATACATCAACCAAACAATACTTAATACTTCCCCAATGCGCCCTATAAAAATCATTCGAAATGCCATCTATACCTGGTGCCTTTCCTTTACTCATACTAAAAATCGCCTCCTCTACCTCCTCCACTCGAATTCTACCTTCTAGTACCGTTCTATCCCTGTCACTTATAACTTTAATGAAATCCCTCCTCACCAGGCCACCCGCCTGGACCCCCCCTACTCCCCTCCGTAGTTTTTCCCCAAACCATAGATCAGCATAAAAACTCATGCTGTCCGTGGTGAGAAGTACTTGACCCGGCAGGTAACCACCCAAACCCGTGCATACTTCCAATTGCAAGAGGGACGTCGCCTGTTGCCTGACCCTAAATTTGCGCAAGACACAACCCGAAGGTTTGTCACCCCATAGCACTTCTTCCATACCTGCTCTGACTCTAACCGCATTGAAACGTTCATTGTGAATTTCTGCAAGTCGACTACGAAGATGTTCAATGTCGTCATACCGACTACTACTCCCGCCCCCCACATAGTAATCATTTAGCTGCCCCTCCAGATAGTTTTGCAGCCCATACCTCCACCTCGCCTCCTCTTTTCCCCGCTTCTTATAATAACTCGCTATTCCAGGTTTGGCACGCATTTCCCACCATTCCAACAAACATTCACCTGCCCGTCGCGTTTCCCAAATATTCTTCCACCAGTCCTGAAAAGCTGACCCATCCCCCTCCCCCTCCAATTGCCGCACATTCAGTTTCCAGTAACCTGGATAAACCCTGATCATTCCATCCCAGTTCAAGTCCGCTAGCACTGCACGGTGATCTGAAAACCCCACATCAAAGGTCTGTACGTGCCCAACTCTAATCTCTTGTGTTACATAAAGTCTATCCAGACGGGCCGCATAGCCCCTACGAACGAACGTATGCTCCACCCCCCACCCACACCGCCCCACCACATCATAAACCCCTGCATCCCCCAGCAGATTCCGTAAGACAGGTAAAACGCACCCCGCCCCCCACGGCTCAACATCGCCATGGCGGATAACGCAATTCCAATCCCCACCCATGACGGTGGCATGTAAACACCAATAAAACAAACCCTCACCTCACCCCAGTACCCATCTACCCTCACCACCCTCCCACCTCCCCCCTCCTCCCATCTTAAGACACGCCAAGGGCTGGACTCCTTCACCGCTATAGCTACCCCACCCTTTAATTTTAAAGAACTGCTAACATACATTCGGTAGCCTTTTAACCGTAACTCTCGCCCAAACTTATAATTGTGTTCTTGTATGAAACATACGTCCACAGCATATCTGCGCAATTATTGGGAGCGCTTGAGGTTCCTAAACCTGTATTCCCTGGAACGCAGGAGGGAGAGATACATGATTATATACACCTGGAAAATCCTAGAGGGACTAGTACCGAACTTGCACACGAAAATCACCCACTACGAAAGCAAAAGACTTGGCAGACGATGCACCATCCCCCCAATGAAAAGCAGGGGTGTCACTAGCACGTTAAGAGACCATACAATAAGTGTCAGGGGCCCGAGACTGTTCAACTGCCTCCCAGCACACATAAGGGGGATTACCAACAGACCCCTGGCAGTCTTCAAGCTGGCACTGGACAAGCACCTAAAGTCAGTTCCGGATCAGCCGGGCTGTGGCTCGTATGTTGGTTTGCGTGCAGCCAGCAGCAACAGCCTGGTTGATCAGGCTCTGATCCACCAGGAGGCCTGGTCTCAGACCGGGCCGCGGGGGCGTTGACCCCCGGAACTCTCTCCAGGTAAACTCCAGGTCCAGGTAAGAACCACTCCATCCACACACACTTAAACTCTGCCTGCAGACCATTTACATTGATGGTAACACACTTGAATTCACAAAAGGAGGTTTTCCTCTATGCTTGTGGGTCTTTCCCGTTCCTACATGTACATTACACTGACCTTCTTTGACCTTTGACTTCCCAAGGCCCCCCTCACCCCCCGTGCCCTACCCACATGCTGGGCACTTGCCCCAACCCCGTCTGCAGGAGGCGCCTCAGCCACTTTCGACCATAATTTCTTCCCTGGACGCTGTCCCGGTGTCAGGCCCTCGTCCATATCCGACACTCCTGCCGTCCGTTTGCGGGAACCAACTTCCACACACATCTCCTCACCAGACGAAGCCTCCTGGTGAACTTCCACCACCACCTCATGCATCCGTGTCATTGTAGGCACGTCCAGGTCTCCCATCTTTGGCGAATCATCCTTCACCACTTCTTGACTCTCCGGTGAAACGTCTGGGCTATGCTCTGCCCCATCCAGGAGATCGTTTAGCACGTTCTCCAGCAAACTTTCCTGTGACAGCCCCACAGGCTCCGTAGGCCCCACAGGTGGCGTGGGCACGTTTGTAGTGTCCACCGACAGGGTGGCGCACGCCATAGACCGCATCTCCTCTTGTTGTACTTCCTCACTCCAAAGCTTAGGTCCTTGTTCAGGCGAGGGACCAGTCTCCAGATCAAAGGCCTCGGTTCTTAGGACCACAGGAGAAGGTTCCTGGATACGTACAACCAGGCGTCTGGAGCACTGAGCAGCCATATGGTCATACGAGTTGCATAACCTGCATGTCTTACGTTGGCCCGCATAGTGAACAAAAACTTGGGTCCTGTAGTGCTCTAGATAAACGTAAGATGGAATCGGCTGTTTTAATGTCATCTTTAGGGTGCAGGAGCCTTCCGGGAGCCCCTTGTATGGGCCCTCCCTCCATACTCCCTTGGTCGCTGCATGTACCGTGCCGTATTTACCAAAAACTTTCCGAATAACATACTCCTCCGCCTCGAAAGGCACGTTCCTTACTTTGACCCAGGTGACGTATGTGGAGACGTCATGCAGACATACCTCTATGGCTGAATTCACCGCCATTTTCCTCTCTTGAAAAGCTTCCACAATCTTGGAGTAAAAGCCGGCATTTGCGAATTTTACAAAAAACCTCGACATCCCATTGAGAGCCACACCATATAATTCCTCAGTGGGGATGCCATAGACGTCGCGAATGATGGTAGGCAACAAGACATGCATCGTTGCACCACTGAGAGAGCCACGAATAAATTCCACACAGACCGTGTTTACTCTTCTACCTTGACGATCCGCCATCTTGCGTACTGTAGTACACGGTTCGCCACCAGGTGTAAGCAAGAGCAGGCTCAGAAAGCGTCCTCTCAGCCCGCAGGGTGAGAGACGAATACTTTGCAATTGGCAGGGTTAAATTCAAGGAGCCAGTTGCTGGACCAGGCTTGTAGCCTGTCCAGGTCTCTTTGTAGTCCTGCCTGATCCTCATCCAATTTGATTCTTCTCATTAACTTCGCATCATCTGCAAACAAGGACACTTCTGAGTCTATCCCTTCCGTTATGTCGTTCACATATACCAAGAACAGCACAGGTCCTAGGACTGACCCCTGTGGAACCCTGCTTGTCACAGGCGCCCACTCTGACAGCTCGTCGCGTACCATGACTCGTTGTTGTGTGTACTCACCTATTTGTACTCACCTATTTGTGGTTGCAGGGGTCGAGTCCTAGCTCCTGGCCCTGCCTATTCACCGGTTGCTACTAGGCCCTCTCTCTCCCCGCTCCATGAGCTTTATCAAACCTCGTCTTAAAACTGTGTATGGTTCCTGCCTCCACTACGTCATTTTCTAGGCTATTCCACTGCCTTACAACTCTATGACTGAAGAAATACTTCCTACTATCTCTCTGACTCATTTGTGTCTTCAACTTCCAATTGTGGCCTCTTGTTTCTGTGTCCCCTCCCTGGAACATCCTGTCTTTGTCCACCTTGTCTATTCCACGCAGTATTTTATATGTCGTTATCATGTCTCCCCTGACCCTCCTGTCCTCCAGTGTGGTCAGGCCGATTTCCTTTAATCTTTCTTCATAGGACATTCCTCTTAGCTCTGGAACTAACCTTGTCGCAAACCTTTGTACTTTCTCTAGTTTCTTGACGTGCTTTATCAAGTGCGGGTTCCAAACAGGTGCTGCATACTCCAGTATGGGCCTGACATACACGGTGTACAGTGTCTTGAATGATTCCTTACTAAGGTATCGGAATGCTGTTCTCAGGTTTGCCAGGCGCCCATATGCTGCAGCAGTTATCTGATTGATGTGTGCTTCCGGAGACATGCTCGGTGTTATACTCACCCCAAGATCTTTCTCCTTGAGTGAGGTTTGCAGTCTTTGGCCACCTAGCCTATACTCTGTCTGTGGTCTTCTGTGCCCTTCCCCTATCTTCATGACTTTGCATTTGGCAGGATTAAATTCGAGAAGCCATTTGCTGGACCAGGTGTCCAGTCTGTCCAGGTCTCTTTGAAGTCCTGCCTGGTCCTCATCAGATTTAATTCTCCTCATTAACTTCACATCATCTGCAAACAGGGACACTTCTGAGTCTAACCCTTCCGTCATGTCGTTCACATATACCAAAAATAGCACTGGTCCTAGGACCGACCCCTGTGGGACCCCGCTCGTCACAGGTGCCCACTGTGATACATCATTACGTACCATGACTCGTTGTTGCCTCCCTGTCAGGTATTCTCTGATCCATTGCAGTGCCCTTCCTATTATATGCGCCTGATGCTCTAGCTTCTGCACTAATCTCTTGTGAGGAACTGTGTCAAAGGCCTTCTTGCAGTCCAAGAAGATGCAATCAACCCACCCCTCTCTCTCTTGTCTTACTTCTGTTATTTTATCATAAAACTCCAGAAGGTTTGTGACACAGGATTTGCCTTCCGTGAATCCGTGCTGGTTGGCATTTATACTCCTGTTCCGTTCCAGGTGCTCCACCACTCTCCTCCTGATAATCTTCTCCATAATTTTGCATACTATACACGTCAATGACACAGGTCTATAGTTTAGTGCCTCTTTTCTGTCTCCTTTGTGTGTGTGTGTGTGTGTGTGTGTGTGTGTGTGTGTGTGTGTGTGTGTGTGTGTGTGTGTGTGTGTGTGTGTGTGTGTGTGTGTGTGACTCAACAATCAATATTTGCACCAATAACTCATTACAGTTGTGACCGGGTGTGGAAGTGTGAATTGCTCATTACACTATAATTTGTTCATGATTGTAGCCATGTATAAACGTAAGTAAGCATTCTTACAGAATTCATTACCTTTGTAACTTGTGAGCTCATTACCCCTGTAACTTGCTCAGCTATCAAAACTTTGGAGTCCAGTCCCTGGACCAATTATGTACCTCTGTAATCTTTTGTCTACCGCCCACAGGATGGGTATGGGGTGCATAATAAACATATTATACTACTACTACTACATAAAAGGCCCTAAAATCTGGAATTCATTATCTGTGAATATAAAAGAAACACTTTTTATAAATTCAAGTCTCTTCTCAAAAATCACTTATTCGCCCACAACTAAATAAATACTGATTAACTGTATCTCATAAATTGCATCTCGTAAATGTTTCTCATTATTGTACCCCTCACGGAAGGTTCCTTGAAGTTGATGAGGGGTTCTTGATTTAGGGAATTGGATCTGTGCTCCAGTACCCCGAATTAAGCCTGTATGCCTTCAACATCCCCCCTTGATAATAATAATAATAATAATAATAATAATCTCATTATTGTATCTCATATATGTCTAACCTGTGACCAAATCAAACTTTATTTTTTAATTACATTACCTAACAGAATACTCCATTCTACTGAATGCTCAGCAACACAGTAAATGACCATATGACCTGTCTTTGTAATACTCATTTGTGCTAAATTGTTATCTGTTTACAATAATGTTTTTACCACTGAATATATTATTGCTTAGTTAATCTTAAGTTAATTTTAAGCCTGCCCATAATGCTCTGCATACAAGGGGCTTTGGCATGTTGCACTGTAATAACTGTATTCCTTTGTAATTCACTGTATCATGTTCAAATTAATAAATAAATAAATAAAATAAATTATAAACTTTCCAACAACAACAAAAATGAACTTTTTATGATAGTTCACCATCAAAGAAGAAGAACAAATATGAGAGAAAACGAAGACTTATTAAATAATTCTCTTGGTAACTATATTATTTTCCACCTTCACGAGCGATGACTTGAAGCTGATGAATGATGTATATCAAGGTTGTTGAAGCTGGTGAATGATGTATATCAAGGTTGTTGAAGCTGGTGAATGATGTATATCAAGGTTGTTGAAGCTGGTGAATGATGTATATCAAGGTTGTTGAAGCTGGTGAATGATGTATATCAAGGTTGTTGAAGCTGGTGAATGATGTATATCAAGGTTGTTGAAGCTGGTGAATGATGTATATCAAGGTTGTTGAAGCTGGTGAATGATGTATATCAAGGTTGTTGAAGCTGGTGAATGATGTATATCAAGGTTGTTGAAGCTGGTGAATGATGTATATCAAGGTTGTTGAAGCTGGTGAATGATGTATATCAAGGTTGTTGAAGCTGGTGAATGATGTATATCAAGGTTGTTGAAGCTGGTGAATGATGTATATCAAGGTTGTTGAAGCTGGTGAATGATGTATATCAAGGTTGTTGAAGCTGGTGAATGATGTATATCAAGGTTGTTGAAGCTGGTGAATGATGTATATCAAGGTTGTTGAAGCTGGTGAATGATGTATATCAAGGTTGTTGAAGCTGGTGAATGATGTATATCAAGGTTGTTGAAGCTGGTGAATGATGTATATCAAGGTTGTTGAAGCTGGTGAATGATGTATATCAAGGTTGTTGAATCTGGTGAATGATGTATATCAAGGTTGTTGAAGCTGGTGAATGATGTATATCAAGGTTGTTGAAGCTGGTGAATGATGTATATCAAGGTTGTTGAAGCTGGTGAATGATGTATATCAAGGTTGTTGAAGCTGGTGAATGATGTATATCAAGGTTGTTGAAGCTGGTGAATGATGTATATCAAGGTTGTTGAAGCTGGTGAATGATGTATATCAAGGTTGTTGAAGCTGGTGAATGATGTATATCAAGGTTGTTGAAGCTGGTGAATGATGTATATCAAGGTTGTTGAAGCTGGTGAATGATGTATATCAAGGATGTATATCAAGGTTGTTGAAGCTGGTGAATGATGTATATCAAGGTTGTTGAAGCTGGTGAATGATGTATATCAAGGTTGTTGAAGCTGGTGAATGATGTATATCAAGGTTGTTGAAGCTGGTGAATGATGTATATCAAGGTTGTTGAAGCTGGTGAATGATGTATATCAAGGTTGTTGAAGCTGGTGAATGATGTATATCAAGGTTGTTGAAGCTGGTGAATGATGTATATCAAGGTTGTTGAAGCTGGTGAATGATGTATATCAAGGTTGTTGAAGCTGGTGAATGATGTATATCAAGGTTGTTGAAGCTGGTGAATGATGTATATCAAGGTTGTTGAAGCTGGTGAATGATGTATATCAAGGTTGTTGAAGCTGGTGAATGATGTATATCAAGGTTGTTGAAGCTGGTGAATGATGTATATCAAGGTTGTTGAAGCTGGTGAATGATGTATATCAAGGTTGTTGAAGCTGGTGAATGATGTATATCAAGGTTGTTGAAGCTGGTGAATGATGTATATCAAGGTTGTTGAAGCTGGTGAATGATGTATATCAAGGTTGTTGAAGCTGGTGAATGATGTATATCAAGGTTGTTGAAGCTGGTGAATGATGTATATCAAGGTTGTTGAAGCTGGTGAATGATGAATATCAAGGTTGTTGAAGCTGGTGAATGATGTATATCAAGGTTGTTGAAGCTGGTGAATGATGTATGTCAAGGTTGTTGAAGCTGGTGAATGTTTATCAATGTTGTTGAAGCTGGTGAATGATGTATATCAAGGTTGTTGAAGCTGGTGAATGATGTATATCAAGGTTGTTGAAGCTGGTGAATGATGAATATCAAGGTTGTTGAAGCTGGTGAATGATGTATATCAAGGTTGTTGAAGCTGGTGAATGATGTATATCAAGGTTGTTGAAGCTGGTGAATGATGTATGTCAAGGTTGTTGAAGCTGGTGAATGTTTATCAATGTTGTTGAAGCTGGTGAATGATGTATATCAAGGTTGTTGAAGCTGGTGAATGATGTATATCAAGGTTGTTGAAGCTGGTGAATGATGTATATCAAGGTTGTTGAAGCTGGTGAATGATGTATATCAAGGTTGTTGAAGCTGGTGAATGATGTATATCAAGGTTGTTGAAGCTGGTGAATGATGTATATCAAGGTTGTTGAAGCTGGTGTATGATGTATATTAAGGTTGTTGAAGATGGTGAATGATGTATATGTTTATCAAGGTTGTTGAAGCTGGTGAATGTATATCAAGGTTGTTGAAGGTGATGAATGATGTATATCAAGGTTGTTGAAGCTGGTGAATGATGTATATCAAGGTTGTTGAAGCTGGTGAATGATGTATATCAAGGTTGTTGAAGCTGGTGAATGATGTATATCAAGGTTGTTGAAGCTGGTGAATGATGTATATCAAGGTTGTTGAAGCTGGTGAATGATGTATATCAAGGTTGTTGAAGCTGGTGAATGATGTATATCAAGGTTGTTGAAGCTGGTGAATGATGTATATCAAGGTTGTTGAAGCTGGTGAATGATGTATATCAAGGTTGTTGAAGCTGGTGAATGATGTATATCAAGGTTGTTGAAGCTGGTGAATGATGTATATCAAGGTTGTTGAAGCTGGTGAATGATGTATATCAAGGTTGTTGAAGCTGGTGAATGATGTATATCAAGGTTGTTGAAGCTGGTGAATGATGTATATCAAGGTTGTTGAAGCTGGTGAATGATGTATATCAAGGTTGTTGAAGCTGGTGAATGATGTATATCAAGGTTGTTGAAGCTGGTGAATGATGTATATCAAGGTTGTTGAAGCTGGTGAATGATGTATATCAAGGTTGTTGAAGCTGGTGAATGATGTATATCAAGGTTGTTGAAGCTGGTGAATGATGTATATCAAGGTTGTTGAAGCTGGTGAATGATGTATATCAAGGTTGTTGAAGCTGGTGAATGATGTATATCAAGGTTGTTGAAGCTGGTGAATGATGTATATCAAGGTTGTTGAAGCTGGTGAATGATGTATATCAAGGTTGTTGAAGCTGGTGAATGATGTATATCAAGGTTGTTGAAGCTGGTGAATGATGTATATCAAGGTTGTTGAAGCTGGTGAATGATGTATATCAAGGTTGTTGAAGCTGGTGAATGATGTATATCAAGGTTGTTGAAGCTGGTGAATGATGTATATCAAGGTTGTTGAAGCTGGTGAATGATGTATATCAAGGTTGTTGAAGCTGGTGAATGATGTATATCAAGGTTGTTGAAGCTGGTGAATGATGTATATCAAGGTTGTTGAAGCTGGTGAATGATGTATATCAAGGTTGTTGAAGCTGGTGAATGATGTATATCAAGGTTGTTGAAGCTGGTGAATGATGTATATCAAGGTTGTTGAAGCTGGTGAATGATGTATATCAAGGTTGTTGAAGCTGGTGAATGATGTATATCAAGGTTGTTGAAGCTGGTGAATGATGTATATCAAGGTTGTTGAAGCTGGTGAATGATGTATATCAAGGTTGTTGAAGCTGGTGAATGATGTATATCAAGGTTGTTGAAGCTGGTGAATGATGTATATCAAGGTTGTTGAAGCTGGTGAATGATGTATATCAAGGTTGTTGAAGCTGGTGAATGATGTATATCAAGGTTGTTGAAGCTGGTGAATGATGTATATCAAGGTTGTTGAAGCTGGTGAATGATGTATATCAAGGTTGTTGAAGCTGGTGAATGATGTATATCAAGGTTGTTGAAGCTGGTGAATGATGTATATCAAGGTTGTTGAAGCTGGTGAATGATGTATATCAAGGTTGTTGAAGCTGGTGAATGATGTATATATGAAGCTGGTGAATGATGTATATCAAGGTTGTTGAAGCTGGTGAATGATGTATATCAAGGTTGTTGAAGCTGGTGAATGATGTATATCAAGGTTGTTGAAGCTGGTGAATGATGTATATCAAGGTTGTTGAAGCTGGTGAATGATGTATATCAAGGTTGTTGAAGCTGGTGAATGATGTATATCAAGGTTGTTGAAGCTGGTGAATGATGTATATCAAGGTTGTTGAAGCTGTTGAATGATGTATATCAAGGTTGTTGAAGCTGAATGATGAATGATGAATATATATCAAGGTTGTTGAAGCTGGTGAATGATGTATATCAAGGTTGTTGAAGCTGGTGAATGATGTATATCAAGGTTGTTGAAGCTGGTGAATGATGTATATCAAGGTTGTTGAAGCTGGTGAATGATGTATATCAAGGTTGTTGAAGCTGGTGAATGATGTATATCAAGGTTGTTGAAGCTGGTGAATGATGTATATCAAGGTTGTTGAAGCTGGTGAATGATGTATATCAAGGTTGTTGAAGCTGGTGAATGATGTATATCAAGGTTGTTGAAGCTGGTGAATGATGTATATCAAGGTTGTTGAAGCTGGTGAATGATGTATATCAAGGTTGTTGAAGCTGGTGAATGATGTATATCAAGGTTGTTGAAGCTGGTGAATGATGTATATCAAGGTTGTTGAAGCTGGTGAATGATGTATATCAAGGTTGTTGAAGCTGGTGAATGATGTATATCAAGGTTGTTGAAGCTGGTGAATGATGTATATCAAGGTTGTTGAAGCTGGTGAATGATGTATATCAAGGTTGTTGAAGCTGGTGAATGATGTATATCAAGGTTGTTGAAGCTGGTGAATGACTATCAAGGTTGTTGAAGCTGGTGAATGATGTATATCAAGGTTGTTGAAGCTGGTGAATGATGTATATCAAGGTTGTTGAAGCTGGTGAATGATGTATATCAAGGTTGTTGAAGCTGGTGAATGATGTATATCAAGGTTGTTGAAGCTGGTGAATGATGAATATCAAGGTTGTTGAAGCTGGTGAATGATGTATATCAAGGTTGTTGAAGCTGGTGAATGATGTATATCAAGGTTGTTGAAGCTGGTGAATGATGTATATCAAGGTTGTTGAAGCTGGTGAATGATGTATATCAAGGTTGTTGAAGCTGGTGAATGATGTATATCAAGGTTGTTGAAGCTGGTGAATGATGTATATCAAGGTTGTTGAATGATGTATATCAAGGTTGTTGAAGCTGGTGAATGATGTATATCAAGGTTGTTGAAGCTGGTGAATGATGTATATCAAGGTTGTTGAAGCTTGTGAATGATGTATATCAAGGTTGTTGAAGCTGGTGAATGATGTATATCAAGGTTGTTGAAGCTGGTGAATGATGTATATCAAGGTTGTTGAAGCTGGTGAATGATGTATATCAAGGTTGTTGAAGCTGGTGAATGATGTATATCAAGGTTGTTGAAGCTGGTGAATGATGTATATCAAGGTTGTTGAAGCTGGTGAATGATGTATATCAAGGTTGTTGAAGCTGGTGAATGATGTATATCAAGGTTGTTGAAGCTGGTGAATGATGTATATCAAGGTTGTTGAAGCTGGTGAATGATGTATATCAAGGTTGTTGAAGCTGGTGAATGATGTATATCAATGTTGTTGAAGCTGGTGAATGATGTATATCAAGGTTGTTGAAGCTGGTGAATGATGTATATCAAGGTTGTTGAAGCTGGTGAATGATGTATATCAAGGTTGTTGAAGCTGGTGAATGATGTATATCAAGGTTGTTGAAGCTGGTGAATGATGTATATCAAGGTTGTTGAAGCTGGTGAATGATGTATATCAAGGTTGTTGAAGCTGGTGAATGATGTATATCAAGGTTGTTGAAGCTGGTGAATGATGTATATCAAGGTTGTTGAAGCTGGTGAATGATGTATATCAAGGTTGTTGAAGCTGGTGAATGATGTATATCAAGGTTGTTGAAGCTGGTGAATGATGTATATCAAGGTTGTTGAAGCTGGTGAATGATGTATATCAAGGTTGTTGAAGCTGGTGAATGATGTATATCAAGGTTGTTGAAGCTGGTGAATGATGTATATCAAGGTTGTTGAAGCTGGTGAATGATGTATATCAAGGTTGTTGAAGCTGGTGAATGATGTATATCAAGGTTGTTGAAGCTGGTGAATGATGTATATCAAGGTTGTTGAAGCTGGTGAATGATGTATATCAAGGTTGTTGAAGCTGGTGAATGATGTATATCAAGGTTGTTGAAGCTGGTGAATGATGTATATCAAGGTTGTTGAAGCTGGTGAATGATGTATATCAAGGTTGTTGAAGCTGGTGAATGATGTATATCAAGGTTGTTGAAGCTGGTGAATGATGTATATCAAGGTTGTTGAAGCTGGTGAATGATGTATATCAAGGTTGTTGAAGCTGGTGAATGATGTATATCAAGGTTGTTGAAGCTGGTGAATGATGTATATCAAGGTTGTTGAAGCTGGTGAATGATGTATATCAAGGTTGTTGAAGCTGGTGAATGATGTATATCAAGGTTGTTGAAGCTGGTGAATGATGTATATCAAGGTTGTTGAAGCTGGTGAATGATGTATATCAAGGTTGTTGAAGCTGGTGAATGATGTATATCAAGGTTGTTGAAGCTGGTGAATGATGTATATCAAGGTTGTTGAAGCTGGTGAATGATGTATATCAAGGTTGTTGAAGCTGGTGAATGATGTATATCAAGGTTGTTGAAGCTGGTGAATGATGTATATCAAGGTTGTTGAAGCTGGTGAATGATGTATATCAAGGTTGTTGAAGCTGGTGAATGATGTATATCAAGGTTGTTGAAGCTGGTGAATGATGTATATCAAGGTTGTTGAAGCTGGTGAATGATGTATATCAAGGTTGTTGAAGCTGGTGAATGATGTATATCAAGGTTGTTGAAGCTGGTGAATGATGTATATCAAGGTTGTTGAAGCTGGTGAATGATGTATATCAAGGTTGTTGAAGCTGGTGAATGATGTATATCAAGGTTGTTGAAGCTGGTGAATGATGTATATCAAGGTTGTTGAAGCTGGTGAATGATGTATATCAAGGTTGTTGAAGCTGGTGAATGATGTATATCAAGGTTGTTGAAGCTGGTGAATGATGTATATCAAGGTTGTTGAAGCTGGTGAATGATGTATATCAAGGTTGTTGAAGCTGGTGAATGATGTATATCAAGGTTGTTGAAGCTGGTGAATGATGTATATCAAGGTTGTTGAAGCTGGTGAATGATGTATATCAAGGTTGTTGAAGCTGGTGAATGATGTATATCAAGGTTGTTGAAGCTGGTGAATGATGTATATCAAGGTTGTTGAAGCTGGTGAATGATGTATATCAAGGTTGTTGAAGCTGGTGAATGATGTATATCAAGGTTGTTGAAGCTGGTGAATGATGTATATCAAGGTTGTTGAAGCTGGTGAATGATGTATATCAAGGTTGTTGAAGCTGGTGAATGATGTATATCAAGGTTGTTGAAGCTGGTGAATGATGTATATCAAGGTTGTTGAAGCTGGTGAATGATGTATATCAAGGTATATTGTTGAAGCTGGTGAATGATGTATATCAAGGTTGTTGAAGCTGGTGAATGATGTATATCAAGGTTGTTGAAGCTGGTGAATGATGTATATCAAGGTTGTTGAAGCTGGTGAATGATGTATATCAAGGTTGTTGAAGCTGGTGAATGATGTATATCAAGGTTGTTGAAGCTGGTGAATGATGTATATCAAGGTTGTTGAAGCTGGTGAATGATGTATATCAAGGTTGTTGAAGCTGGTGAATGATGTATATCAAGGTTGTTGAAGCTGGTGAATGATGTATATCAAGGTTGTTGAAGCTGGTGAATGATGTATATCAAGGTTGTTGAAGCTGGTGAATGATGTATATCAAGGTTGTTGAAGCTGGTGAATGATGTATATCAAGGTTGTTGAAGCTGGTGAATGATGTATATCAATGTTGTTGAAGCTGGTGAATGATGTATATCAAGGTTGTTGAAGCTGGTGAATGATGCTGGTGAATGATGTATATCAAGGTTGTTGAAGCTGGTGAATGATGTATATCAAGGTTGTTGAAGCTGGTGAATGATGTATATCAAGGTTGTTGAAGCTGGTGAATGATGTATATCAAGGTTGTTGAAGCTGGTGAATGATGTATATCAAGGTTGTTGAAGCTGGTGAATGATGTATATCAAGGTTGTTGAAGCTGGTGAATGATGTATATCAAGGTTGTTGAAGCTGGTGAATGATGTATATCAAGGTTGTTGAAGCTGGTGAATGATGTATATCAAGGTTGTTGAAGCTGGTGAATGATGTATATCAAGGTTGTTGAAGCTGGTGAATGATGTATATCAAGGTTGTTGAAGCTGGTGAATGATGTATATCAAGGTTGTTGAAGCTGGTGAATGATGTATATCAAGGTTGTTGAAGCTGGTGAATGATGTATATCAAGGTTGTTGAAGCTGGTGAATGATGTATATCAAGGTTGTTGAAGCTGGTGAATGATGTATATCAAGGTTGTTGAAGCTGGTGAATGATGTATATCAAGGTTGTTGAAGCTGGTGAATGATGTATATCAAGGTTGTTGAAATGATGTATATCAAGGTTGTTGAAGCTGGTGAATGATGTATATCAAGGTTGTTGAAGCTGGTGAATGATGTATATCAAGGTTGTTGAAGCTGGTGAATGATGTATATCAAGGTTGTTGAAGCTGGTGAATGATGTATATCAAGGTTGTTGAAGCTGGTGAATGATGTATATCAAGGTTGTTGAAGCTGGTGAATGATGTATATCAAAGTTGGTGAATGATGTATATCAAGGTTGTTGAAGCTGGTGAATGATGTATATCAAGGTTGTTGAAGCTGGTGAATGATGTATATCAAGGTTGTTGAAGCTGGTGAATGATGTATATCAAGGTTGTTGAAGCTGGTGAATGATGTATATCAAGGTTGTTGAAGCTGGTGAATGATGTATATCAAGGTTGTTGAAGCTGGTGAATGATGTATATCAAGGTTGTTGAAGCTGGTGAATGATGTATATCAAGGTTGTTGAAGCTGGTGAATGATGTATATCAAGGTTGTTGAAGCTGGTGAATGATGTATATCAAGGTTGTTGAAGCTGGTGAATGATGTATATCAAGGTTGTTGAAGCTGGTGAATGATGTATATCAAGGTTGTTGAAGCTGGTGAATGATGTATATCAAGGTTGTTGAAGCTGGTGAATGATGTATATCAAGGTTGTTGAAGCTGGTGAATGATGTATATCAAGGTTGTTGAAGCTGGTGAATGATGTATATCAAGGTTGTTGAAGCTGGTGAATGATGTATATCAAGGTTGTTGAAGCTGGTGAATGATGTATATCAAGGTTGTTGAAGCTGGTGAATGATGTATATCAAGGTTGTTGAAGCTGGTGAATGATGTATATCAAGGTTGTTGAAGCTGGTGAATGATGTATATCAAGGTTGTTGAAGCTGGTGAATGATGTATATCAAGGTTGTTGAAGCTGGTGAATGATGTATATCAAGGTTGTTGAAGCTGGTGAATGATGTATATCAAGGTTGTTGAAGCTGGTGAATGATGTATATCAAGGTTGTTGAAGCTGGTGAATGATGTATATCAAGGTTGTTGAAGCTGGTGAATGATGTATATCAAGGTTGTTGAAGCTGGTGAATGATGTATATCAAGGTTGTTGAAGCTGGTGAATGATGTATATCAAGGTTGTTGAAGCTGGTGAATGATGTATATCAAGGTTGTTGAAGCTGGTGAATGATGTATATCAAGGTTGTTGAAGCTGGTGAATGATGTATATCAAGGTTGTTGAAGCTGGTGAATGATGTATATCAAGGTTGTTGAAGCTGGTGAATGATGTATATCAAGGTTGTTGAAGCTGGTGAATGATGTATATCAAGGTTGTTGAAGCTGGTGAATGATGTATATCAAGGTTGTTGAAGCTGGTGAATGATGTATATCAAGGTTGTTGAAGCTGGTGAATGATGTATATCAAGGTTGTTGAAGCTGGTGAATGATGTATATCAAGGTTGTTGAAGCTGGTGAATGATGTATATCAAGGTTGTTGAAGCTGGTGAATGATGTATATCAAGGTTGTTGAAGCTGGTGAATGATGTATATCAAGGTTGTTGAAGCTGGTGAATGATGTATATCAAGGTTGTTGAAGCTGGTGAATGATGTATATCAAGGTTGTTGAAGCTGGTGAATGATGTATATCAAGGTTGTTGAAGCTGGTGAATGATGTATATCAAGGTTGTTGAAGCTGGTGAATGATGTATATCAAGGTTGTTGAAGCTGGTGAATGATGTATATCAAGGTTGTTGAAGCTGGTGAATGATGTATATCAAGGTTGTTGAAGCTGGTGAATGATGTATATCAAGGTTGTTGAAGCTGGTGAATGATGTATATCAAGGTTGTTGAAGCTGGTGAATGATGTATATCAAGGTTGTTGAAGCTGGTGAATGATGTATATCAAGGTTGTTGAAGCTGGTGAATGATGTATATCAAGGTTGTTGAAGCTGGTGAATGATGTATATCAAGGTTGTTGAAGCTGGTGAATGATGTATATCAAGGTTGTTGAAGCTGGTGAATGATGTATATCAAGGTTGTTGAAGCTGGTGAATGTTGTATATCAAGGTTGTTGAATCTGGTGAATGATGTATATCAAGGTTGTTGAAGCTGGTGAATGATGTATATCAAGGTTGTTGAAGCTGGTGAATGATGTATATCAAGGTTGTTGAAGCTGGTGAATGATGTATATCAAGGTTGTTGAAGCTGGTGAATGATGTATATCAAGGTTGTTGAAGCTGGTGAATGATGTATATCAAGGTTGTTGAAGCTGGTGAATGATGTATATCAAGGTTGTTGAAGCTGGTGAATGATGTATATCAAGGTTGTTGAAGCTGGTGAATGATGTATATCAAGGTTGTTGAAGCTGGTGAATGATGTATATCAAGGTTGTTGAAGCTGGTGAATGATGTATATCAAGGTTGTTGAAGCTGGTGAATGATGTATATCAAGGTTGTTGAAGCTGGTGAATGATGTATATCAAGGTTGTTGAAGCTGGTGAATGATGTATATCAAGGTTGTTGAAGCTGGTGAATGATGTATATCAAGGTTGTTGAAGCTGGTGAATGATGTATATCAAGGTTGTTGAAGCTGGTGAATGATGTATATCAAGGTTGTTGAAGCTGGTGAATGATGTATATCAAGGTTGTTGAAGCTGGTGAATGATGTATATCAAGGTTGTTGAAGCTGGTGAATGATGTATATCAAGGTTGTTGAAGCTGGTGAATGATGTATATCAAGGTTGTTGAAGCTGGTGAATGATGTATATCAAGGTTGTTGAAGCTGGTGAATGATGTATATCAAGGTTGTTGAAGCTGGTGAATGATGTATATCAAGGTTGTTGAAGCTGGTGAATGATGTATATCAAGGTTGTTGAAGCTGGTGAATGATGTATATCAAGGTTGTTGAAGCTGGTGAATGATGTATATCAAGGTTGTTGAAGCTGGTGAATGATGTATATCAAGGTTGTTGAAGCTGGTGAATGATGTATATCAAGGTTGTTGAAGCTGGTGAATGATGTATATCAAGGTTGTTGAAGCTGGTGAATGATGTATATCAAGGTTGTTGAAGCTGGTGAATGATGTATATCAAGGTTGTTGAAGCTGGTGAATGATGTATATCAAGGTTGTTGAAGCTGGTGAATGATGTATATCAAGGTTGTTGAAGCTGGTGAATGATGTATATCAAGGTTGTTGAAGCTGGTGAATGATGTATATCAAGGTTGTTGAAGCTGGTGAATGATGTATATCAAGGTTGTTGAAGCTGGTGAATGATGTATATCAAGGTTGTTGAAGCTGGTGAATGATGTATATCAAGGTTGTTGAAGCTGGTGAATGATGTATATCAAGGTTGTTGAAGCTGGTGAATGATGTATATCAAGGTTGTTGAAGCTGGTGAATGATGTATATCAAGGTTGTTGAAGCTGGTGAATGATGTATATCAAGGTTGTTGAAGCTGGTGAATGATGTATATCAAGGTTGTTGAAGCTGGTGAATGATGTATATCAAGGTTGTTGAAGCTGGTGAATGATGTATATCAAGGTTGTTGAAGCTGGTGAATGATGTATATCAAGGTTGTTGAAGCTGGTGAATGATGTATATCAAGGTTGTTGAAGCTGGTGAATGATGTATATCAAGGTTGTTGAAGCTGGTGAATGATGTATATCAAGGTTGTTGAAGCTGGTGAATGATGTATATCAAGGTTGTTGAAGCTGGTGAATGATGTATATCAAGGTTGTTGAAGCTGGTGAATGATGTATATCAAGGTTGTTGAAGCTGGTGAATGATGTATATCAAGGTTGTTGAAGCTGGTGAATGATGTATATCAAGGTTGTTGAAGCTGGTGAATGATGTATATCAAGGTTGTTGAAGCTGGTGAATGATGTATATCAAGGTTGTTGAAGCTGGTGAATGATGTATATCAAGGTTGTTGAAGCTGGTGAATGATGTATATCAAGGTTGTTGAAGCTGGTGAATGATGTATATCAAGGTTGTTGAAGCTGGTGAATGATGTATATCAAGGTTGTTGAAGCTGGTGAATGATGTATATCAAGGTTGTTGAAGCTGGTGAATGATGTATATCAAGGTTGTTGAAGCTGGTGAATGATGTATATCAAGGTTGTTGAAGCTGGTGAATGATGTATATCAAGGTTGTTGAAGCTGGTGAATGATGTATATCAAGGTTGTTGAAGCTGGTGAATGATGTATATCAAGGTTGTTGAAGCTGGTGAATGATGTATATCAAGGTTGTTGAAGCTGGTGAATGATGTATATCAAGGTTGTTGAAGCTGGTGAATGATGTATATCAAGGTTGTTGAAGCTGGTGAATGATGTATATCAAGGTTGTTGAAGCTGGTGAATGATGTATATCAAGGTTGTTGAAGCTGGTGAATGATGTATATCAAGGTTGTTGAAGCTGGTGAATGATGTATATCAAGGTTGTTGAAGCTGGTGAATGATGTATATCAAGGTTGTTGAAGCTGGTGAATGATGTATATCAAGGTTGTTGAAGCTGGTGAATGATGTATATCAAGGTTGTTGAAGCTGGTGAATGATGTATATCAAGGTTGTTGAAGCTGGTGAATGATGTATATCAAGGTTGTTGAAGCTGGTGAATGATGTATATCAAGGTTGTTGAAGCTGGTGAATGATGTATATCAAGGTTGTTGAAGCTGGTGAATGATGTATATCAAGGTTGTTGAAGCTGGTGAATGATGTATATCAAGGTTGTTGAAGCTGGTGAATGATGTATATCAAGGTTGTTGAAGCTGGTGAATGATGTATATCAAGGTTGTTGAAGCTGGTGAATGATGTATATCAAGGTTGTTGAAGCTGGTGAATGATGTATATCAAGGTTGTTGAAGCTGGTGAATGATGTATATCAAGGTTGTTGAAGCTGGTGAATGATGTATATCAAGGTTGTTGAAGCTGGTGAATGATGTATATCAAGGTTGTTGAAGCTGGTGAATGATGTATATCAAGGTTGTTGAAGCTGGTGAATGATGTATATCAAGGTTGTTGAAGCTGGTGAATGATGTATATCAAGGTTGTTGAAGCTGGTGAATGATGTATATCAAGGTTGTTGAAGCTGGTGAATGATGTATATCAAGGTTGTTGAAGCTGGTGAATGATGTATATCAAGGTTGTTGAAGCTGGTGAATGATGTATATCAAGGTTGTTGAAGCTGGTGAATGATGTATATCAAGGTTGTTGAAGCTGGTGAATGATGTATATCAAGGTTGTTGAAGCTGGTGAATGATGTATATCAAGGTTGTTGAAGCTGGTGAATGATGTATATCAAGGTTGTTGAAGCTGGTGAATGATGTATATCAAGGTTGTTGAAGCTGGTGAATGATGTATATCAAGGTTGTTGAAGCTGGTGAATGATGTATATCAAGGTTGTTGAAGCTGGTGAATGATGTATATCAAGGTTGTTGAAGCTGGTGAATGATGTATATCAAGGTTGTTGAAGCTGGTGAATGATGTATATCAAGGTTGTTGAAGCTGGTGAATGATGTATATCAAGGTTGTTGAAGCTGGTGAATGATGTATATCAAGGTTGTTGAAGCTGGTGAATGATGTATATCAAGGTTGTTGAAGCTGGTGAATGATGTATATCAAGGTTGTTGAAGCTGGTGAATGATGTATATCAAGGTTGTTGAAGCTGGTGAATGATGTATATCAAGGTTGTTGAAGCTGGTGAATGATGTATATCAAGGTTGTTGAAGCTGGTGAATGATGTATATCAATGTTGTTGAAGCTGGTGAATGATGTATATCAAGGTTGTTGAAGCTGGTGAATGATGTATATCAAGGTTGTTGAAGCTGGTGAATGATGTATATCAAGGTTGTTGAAGCTGGTGAATGATGTATATCAAGGTTGTTGAAGCTGGTGAATGATGTATATCAAGGTTGTTGAAGCTGGTGAATGATGTATATCAAGGTTGTTGAAGCTGGTGAATGATGTATATCAAGGTTGTTGAAGCTGGTGAATGATGTATATCAAGGTTGTTGAAGCTGGTGAATGATGTATATCAAGGTTGTTGAAGCTGGTGAATGATGTATATCAAGGTTGTTGAAGCTGGTGAATGATGTATATCAAGGTTGTTGAAGCTGGTGAATGATGTATATCAAGGTTGTTGAAGCTGGTGAATGATGTATATCAAGGTTGTTGAAGCTGGTGTTGAAGCTGGTGAATGATGTATATCAAGGTTGTTGAATGAATGATATCAAGGTTGTTGAAGCTGGTGAATGATGTATATCAAGGTTGTTGAAGCTGGTGAATGATGTATATCAAGGTTGTTGAAGCTGGTGAATGATGTATATCAAGGTTGTTGAAGCTGGTGAATGATGTATATCAAGGTTGTTGAAGCTGGTGAATGATGTATATCAAGGTTGTTGAAGCTGGTGAATGATGTATATCAAGGTTGTTGAAGCTGGTGAATGATGTATATCAAGGTTGTTGAAGCTGGTGAATGATGTATATCAAGGTTGTTGAAGCTGGTGAATGATGTATATCAAGGTTGTTGAAGCTGTGAATGTATATCAAGGTTGTTGAAGCTGGTGAATGATGTATATCAAGGTTGTTGAAGCTGGTTAATGATGTATATCAAGGTTGTTGAAGCTGGTGAATGATGTATATCAAGGTTGTTGAAGCTGGTGAATGATGTATATCAAGGTTGTTGAAGCTGGTGAATGATGTATATCAAGGTTGTTGAATGATGTATATCAAGGTTGTTGAAGCTGGTGAATGATGTATATCAAGGTTGTTGAAGCTGGTGAATGATGTATATCAAGGTTGTTGAAGCTGGTGAATGATGTATATCAAGGTTGTTGAAGCTGGTGAATGATGTATATCAAGGTTGTTGAAGCTGGTGAATGATGTATATCAAGGTTGTTGAAGCTGGTGAATGATGTATATCAAGGTTGTTGAAGCTGGTGAATGATGTATATCAAGGTTGTTGAAGCTGGTGAATGATGTATATCAAGGTTGTTGAAGCTGGTGAATGATGTATATCAAGGTTGTTGAAGCTGGTGAATGATGTATATCAAGGTTGTTGAAGCTGGTGAATGATGTATATCAAGGTTGTTGAAGCTGGTGAATGATGTATATCAAGGTTGTTGAAGCTGGTGAATGATGAATATCAAGGTTGTTGAAGCTGGTGAATGTGTATATCAAGGTTGTTGAATGAATGATATCAAGGTTGTTGAAGCTGGTGAATGATGTATATCAAGGTTGTTGAAGCTGGTGAATGATGTATATCAAGGTTGTTGAAGCTGGTGAATGATGTATATCAAGGTTGTTGAAGCTGGTGAATGATGTATATCAAGGTTGTTGAAGCTGGTGAATGATGTATATCAAGGTTGTTGAAGCTGGTGAATGATGTATATCAAGGTTGTTGAAGCTGAATGATGAATGATGAATGATATCAAGGTTGTTGAAGCTAGTGAATGATGTATATCAAGGTTGTTGAAGCTGGTGAATGATGTATATCAAGGTTGTTGAAGCTGGTGAATGATTGAAGCTGGTGAATGATGTATATCAAGGTTGTTGAAGCTGGTGAATGATGTATATCAAGGTTGTTGAAGCTGGTGAATGATGTATATCAAGGTTGTTGAAGCTGGTGAATGATGTATATCAAGGTTGTTGAAGCTGGTGAATGATGTATATCAAGGTTGTTGAAGCTGGTGAATGATGTATATCAAGGTTGTTGAAGCTGGTGAATGATGTATATCAAGGTTGTTGAAGCTGGTGAATGATGTATATCAAGGTTGTTGAAGCTGGTGAATGATGTATATCAAGGTTGTTGAAGCTGGTGAATGATGTATATCAAGGTTGTTGAAGCTGGTGAATGATGTATATCAAGGTTGTTGAAGCTGGTGAATGATGTATATCAAGGTTGTTGAAGCTGGTGAATGATGTATATCAAGGTTGTTGAAGCTGGTGAATGATGTATATCAAGGTTGTTGAAGCTGGTGAATGATGTATATCAAGGTTGTTGAAGCTGGTGAATGATGTATATCAAGGTTGTTGAAGCTGGTGAATGATGTATATCAAGGTTGTTGAAGCTGGTGAATGATGTATATCAAGGTTGTTGAAGCTGGTGAATGATGTATATCAAGGTTGTTGAAGCTGGTGAATGATGTATATCAAGGTTGTTGAAGCTGGTGAATGATGTATATCAAGGTTGTTGAAGCTGGTGAATGATGTATATCAAGGTTGTTGAAGCTGGTGAATGATGTATATCAATCTGGTGAATGATGTATATCAAGGTTGTTGAAGCTGGTGAATGATGTATATCAAGGTTGTTGAAGCTGGTGAATGATGTATATCAAGGTTGTTGAAGCTGGTGAATGATGTATATCAAGGTTGTTGAAGCTGGTGAATGATGTATATCAAGGTTGTTGAAGCTGGTGAATGATGTATATCAAGGTTGTTGAAGCTGGTGAATGATGTATATCAAGGTTGTTGAAGCTGGTGAATGATGTATATCAAGGTTGTTGAAGCTGGTGAATGTTTATCAAGGTTGTTGAAGCTGGTGAATGATGTATATCAAGGTTGTTGAAGCTGGTGAATGATGTATATCAAGGTTGTTGAAGCTGGTGAATGATGTATATCAAGGTTGTTGAAGCTGGTGAATGATGTGAATGATGTATATCAAGGTTGTTGAAGCTGGTGAATGATGTATATCAAGGTTGTTGAAGCTGGTGAATGATGTATATCAAGGTTGTTGAAGCTAGTGAATGATGTATATCAAGGTTGTTGAAGCTGGTGAATGATGTATATCAAGGTTGTTGAAGCTGGTGAATGATGTATATCAAGGTTGTTGAAGCTGGTGAATGATGTATATCAAGGTTGTTGAAGCTGGTGAATGATGTATATCAAGGTTGTTGAAGCTGGTGAATGATGTATATCAAGGTTGTTGAAGCTGGTGAATGATGTATATCAAGGTTGTTGAAGCTGGTGAATGATGTATATCAAGGTTGTTGAAGCTGGTGAATGATGTATATCAAGGTTGTTGAAGCTGGTGAATGATGTATATCAAGGTTGTTGAAGCTGGTGAATGATGTATATCAAGGTTGTTGAAGCTGGTGAATGATGTATATCAAGGTTGTTGAAGCTGGTGAATGATGTATATCAAGGTTGCTTGAATGTATATCAAGGTTGTTGAAGCTGGTGAATGATGTATATCAAGGTTGTTGAAGCTGGTGAATGATGTATATCAAGGTTGTTGAAGCTGGTGAATGATGTATATCAAGGTTGTTGAAGCTGGTAAATGATGTATATCAAGGTTGTTGAAGCTGGTGAATGATGTATATCAAGGTTGTTGAATGATGTATATCAAGGTTGTTGAAGCTGGTGAATGATGTATATCAAGGTTGTTGAAGCTGGTGAATGATGTATATCAAGGTTGTTGAAGCTGGTGAATGATGTATATCAAGGTTGTTGAAGCTGGTGAATGATGTATATCAAGGTTGTTGAAGCTGGTGAATGATATATATCAAGGTTGTTGAAGCTGGTGAATGATGTATATCAAGGTTGTTGAAGCTGGTGAATGATGTATATCAAGGTTGTTGAAGCTGGTGAATGATGTATATCAAGGTTGTTGAAGCTGGTGAATGATGTATATCAAGGTTGTTGAAGCTGGTGAATGATGTATATCAAGGTTGTTGAAGCTGGTGAATGATGTATATCAAGGTTGTTGAAGCTGGTGAATGATGTATATCAAGGTTGTTGAAGCTGGTGAATGATGTATATCAAGGTTGTTGAAGCTGGTGAATGATGTATATCAAGGTTGTTGAAGCTGGTGAATGATGTATATCAAGGTTGTTGTTGAAGCTGGTGAATGATGTATATCAATGTTGTTGAAGCTGGTGAATGATGTATATCAAGGTTGTTGAAGCTGGTGAATGATGTATATCAAGGTTGTTGAAGCTGGTGAATGATGTATATCAAGGTTGTTGAAGCTGGTGAATGATGTATATCAAGGTTGTTGAAGCTGGTGAATGATGTATATCAAGGTTGTTGAAGCTGGTGAATGATGTATATCAAGGTTGTTGAAGCTGGTGAATGATGTATATCAAGGTTGTTGAAGCTGGTGAATGATGTATATCAAGGTTGTTGAAGTGAATGATGTATATCAAGGTTGTTGAAGCTGGTGAATGATGTATATCAAGGTTGTTGAAGCTGGTGAATGATGTATATCAAGGTTGTTGAAGCTGGTGAATGATGTATATCAAGGTTGTTGAAGCTGGTGAATGATGTATATCAAGGTTGTTGAAGCTGGTGAATGATGTATATCAAGGTTGTTGAAGCTGGTGAATGATGTATATCAAGGTTGTTGAAGCTGGTGAATGATGTATATCAAGGTTGTTGAAGCTGGTGAATGATGTATATCAAGGTTGTTGAAGCTGGTGAATGATGTATATCAAGGTTGTTGAAGCTGGTGAATGATGTATATCAAGGTTGTTGAAGCTGGTGAATGATGTATATCAAGGTTGTTGAAGCTGGTGAATGATGTATATCAAGGTTGTTGAAGCTGGTGAATGATGTATATCAAGGTTGTTGAAGCTGGTGAATGATGTATATCAAGGTTGTTGAAGCTGGTGAATGATGTATATCAAGGTTGTTGAAGCTGGTGAATGATGTATATCAAGGTTGTTGAAGCTGGTGAATGATGTATATCAAGGTTGTTGAAGCTGGTGAATGATGTATATCAAGGTTGTTGAAGCTGGTGAATGATGTATATCAAGGTTGTTGAAGCTGGTGAATGATGTATATCAAGGTTGTTGAAGCTGGTGAATGATGTATATCAAGGTTGTTGAAGCTGGTGAATGATGTATATCAAGGTTGTTGAAGCTGGTGAATGATGTATATCAAGGTTGTTGAAGCTGGTGAATGATGTATATCAAGGTTGTTGAAGCTGGTGAATGATGTATATCAAGGTTGTTGAAGCTGATGAATGATGTATATCAAGGTTGTTGAAGCTGGTGAATGATGTATATCAAGGTTGTTGAAGCTGGTGAATGATGTATATCAAGGTTGTTGAAGCTGGTGAATGATGTATATCAAGGTTGTTGAAGCTGGTGAATGATGTATATCAAGGTTGTTGAAGCTGGTGAATGATGTATATCAAGGTTGTTGAAGCTGGTGAATGATGTATATCAAGGTTGTTGAAGCTGGTGAATGATGTATATCAAGGTTGTTGAAGCTGGTGAATGATGTATATCAAGGTTGTTGAAGCTGGTGAATGATGTATATCAAGGTTGTTGAAGCTGGTGAATGATGTATATCAAGGTTGTTGAAGCTGGTGAATGATGTATATCAAGGTTGTTGAAGCTGGTGAATGATGTATATCAAGGTTGTTGAAGCTGGTGAATGATGTATATCAAGGTTGTTGAAGCTGGTGAATGATGTATATCAAGGTTGTTGAAGCTGGTGAATGATGTATATCAAGGTTGTTGAAGCTGGTGAATGATGTATATCAAGGTTGTTGAAGCTGGTGAATGATGTATATCAAGGTTGTTGAAGCTGGTGAATGATGTATATCAAGGTTGTTGAAGCTGGTGAATGATGTATATCAAGGTTGTTGAAGCTGTTGAATATCAAGGTTGTTGAAGCTGGTGAATGATGTATATCAAGGTTGTTGAAGCTGGTGAATGATGTATATCAAGGTTGTTGAAGCTGGTGAATGATGTATATCAAGGTTGTTGAAGCTGGTGAATGATGTATATCAAGGTTGTTGAAGCTGGTGAATGATGTATATCAAGGTTGTTGAAGCTGGTGAATGATGAATATCAAGGTTGTTGAAGCTGGTGAATGATGTATGAAGCTGGTGAATGATGTATATCAAGGTTGTTGAAGCTGGTGAATGATGTATATCAAGGTTGTTGAAGCTGGTGAATGATGTATATCAAGGTTGTTGAAGCTGGTGAATGATGTATATCAAGGTTGTTGAAGCTGGTGAATGATGTATATCAAGGTTGTTGAAGCTGGTGAATGATGTATATCAAGGTTGTTGAAGCTGGTGAATGATGTATATCAAGGTTGTTGAAGCTGGTGAATGATGTATATCAAGGTTGTTGAAGCTGGTGAATGATGTATATCAAGGTTGTTGAAGCTGGTGAATGATGTATATCAAGGTTGTTGAAGCTGGTGAATGATGTATATCAAGGTTGTTGAAGCTGGTGAATGATGTATATCAAGGTTGTTGAAGCTGGTGAATGATGTATATCAAGGTTGTTGAAGCTGGTGAATGATGTATATCAAGGTTGTTGAAGCTGGTGAATGATGTATATCAAGGTTGTTGAAGCTGGTGAATGATGTATATCAAGGTTGTTGAAGCTGGTGAATGATGTATATCAAGGTTGTTGAAGCTGGTGAATGATGTATATCAAGGTTGTTGAAGCTGGTGAATGATGTATATCAAGGTTGTTGAAGCTGGTGAATGATGTATATCAAGGTTGTTGAAGCTGGTGAATGATGTATATCAAGGTTGTTGAAGCTGGTGAATGATGTATATCAAGGTTGTTGAAGCTGGTGAATGATGTATATCAAGGTTGTTGAAGCTGGTGAATGATGTATATCAAGGTTGTTGAAGCTGGTGAATGATGTATATCAAGGTTGTTGAAGCTGGTGAATGATGTATATCAAGGTTGTTGAAGCTGGTGAATGATGTATATCAAGGTTGTTGAAGCTGGTGAATGATGTATATCAAGGTTGTTGAAGCTGGTGAATGATGTATATCAAGGTTGTTGAAGCTGGTGAATGATGTATATCAAGGTTGTTGAAGCTGGTGAATGATGTATATCAAGGTTGTTGAAGCTGGTGAATGATGTATATCAAGGTTGTTGAAGCTGGTGAATGATGTATATCAAGGTTGTTGAAGCTGGTGAATGATGTATATCAAGGTTGTTGAAGCTGGTGAATGATGTATATCAAGGTTGTTGAAGCTGGTGAATGATGTATATCAAGGTTGTTGAAGCTGGTGAATGATGTATATCAAGGTTGTTGAAGCTGGTGAATGATGTATATCAAGGTTGTTGAAGCTGGTGAATGATGTATATCAAGGTTGTTGAAGCTGGTGAATGATGTATATCAAGGTTGTTGAAGCTGGTGAATGATGTATATCAAGGTTGTTGAAGCTGGTGAATGATGTATATCAAGGTTGTTGAAGCTGGTGAATGATGTATATCAAGGTTGTTGAAGCTGGTGAATGATGTATATCAAGGTTGTTGAAGCTGGTGAATGATGTATATCAAGGTTGTTGAAGCTGGTGAATGATGTATATCAAGGTTGTTGAAGCTGGTGAATGATGTATATCAAGGTTGTTGAAGCTGGTGAATGATGTATATCAAGGTTGTTGAAGCTGGTGAATGATGTATATCAAGGTTGTTGAAGCTGGTGAATGATGTATATCAAGGTTGTTGAAGCTGGTGAATGATGTATATCAAGGTTGTTGAAGCTGGTGAATGATGTATATCAAGGTTGTTGAAGCTGGTGAATGATGTATATCAAGGTTGTTGAAGCTGGCGAATGATGTATATCAAGGTTGTTGAAGCTGGTGAATGATGTATATCAATGAATGAATGATATCAAGGTTGTTGAAGCTAGTGAATGATGTATATCAAGGTTGTTGAAGCTGGTGAATGATGTATATCAAGGTTGTTGAAGCTGGTGAATGATGTATATCAAGGTTGTTGAAGCTGGTGAATGATGTATATCAAGGTTGTTGAAGCTGGTGAATGATGTATATCAAGGTTGTTGAAGCTGGTGAATGATGTATATCAAGGTTGTTGAAGCTGGTGAATGATGTATATCAAGGTTGTTGAAGCTGGTGAATGATGAATATCAAGGTTGTTGAAGCTGGTGAATGATGTATATCAAGGTTGTTGAAGCTGGTGAATGATGTATATCAAGGTTGTTGAAGCTGGTGAATGATGTATATCAAGGTTGTTGAAGCTGGTGAATGATGTATATCAAGGTTGTTGAAGCTGGTGAATGATGTATATCAAGGTTGTTGAAGCTGGTGAATGATGTATATCAAGGTTGTTGAAGCTGGTGAATGATGTATATCAAGGTTGTTGAAGCTGGTGAATGATGTATATCAAGGTTGTTGAAGCTGGTGAATGATGTATATCAAGGTTGTTGAAGCTGGTGAATGATGTATATCAAGGTTGTTGAAGCTGGTGAATGATGTATATCAAGGTTGTTGAAGCTGGTGAATGATGTATATCAAGGTTGTTGAAGCTGGTGAATGATGTATATCAAGGTTGTTGAAGCTGGTGAATGATGTATATCAAGGTTGTTGAAGCTGGTGAATGATGTATATCAAGGTTGTTGAAGCTGGTGAATGATGTATATCAAGGTTGTTGAAGCTGGTGAATGATGTATATCAAGGTTGTTGAAGCTGGTGAATGATGTATATCAAGGTTGTTGAAGCTGGTGAATGATGTATATCAAGGTTGTTGAAGCTGGTGAATGATGTATATCAAGGTTGTTGAAGCTGGTGAATGATGTATATCAAGGTTGTTGAAGCTGGTGAATGATGTATATCAAGGTTGTTGAAGCTGGTGAATGATGTATATCAAGGTTGTTGAAGCTGGTGAATGATGTATATCAAGGTTGTTGAAGCTGGTGAATGATGTATATCAAGGTTGTTGAAGCTGGTGAATGATGTATATCAAGGTTGTTGAAGCTGGTGAATGATGTATATCAAGGTTGTTGAAGCTGGTGAATGATGTATATCAAGGTTGTTGAAGCTGGTGAATGATGTATATCAAGGTTGTTGAAGCTGGTGAATGATGTATATCAAGGTTGTTGAAGCTGGTGAATGATGTATATCAAGGTTGTTGAAGCTGGTGAATGATGTTTATCAAGGTTGTTGAAGCTGGTGAATGATGTATATCAAGGTTGTTGAAGCTGGTGAATGATGTATATCAAGGTTGTTGAAGCTGGTGAATGATGTATATCAAGGTTGTTGAAGCTGGTGAATGATGTATATCAAGGTTGTTGAAGCTGGTGAATGATGTATATCAAGGTTGTTGAAGCTGGTGAATGATGTATATCAAGGTTGTTGAAGCTGGTGAATGATGTATATCAAGGTTGTTGAAGCTGGTGAATGATGTATATCAAGGTTGTTGAAGCTGGTGAATGATGTATATCAAGGTTGTTGAAGCTGGTGAATGATGTATATCAAGGTTGTTGAAGCTGGTGAATGATGTATCACAAGGTTGTTGAAGCTGGTGAATGATGTATATCAAGGTTGTTGAAGCTGGTGAATGATGTATATCAAGGTTGTTGAAGCTGGTGAATGATGTATATCAAGGTTGTTGAAGCTGGTGAATGATGTATATCAAGGTTGTTGAAGCTGGTGAATGATGTATATCAAGGTTGTTGAAGCTGGTGAATGATGTATATCAAGGTTGTTGAAGCTGGTGAATGATGTATATCAAGGTTGTTGAAGCTGGTGAATGATGTATATCAAGGTTGTTGAAGCTGGTGAATGATGTATATCAAGGTTGTTGAAGCTGGTGAATGATGTATATCAAGGTTGTTGAAGCTGGTGAATGATGTATATCAAGGTTGTTGAAGCTGGTGAATGATGTATATCAAGGTTGTTGAAGCTGGTGAATGATGTATATCAAGGTTGTTGAAGCTGGTGAATGATGTTCATCAAGGTTGTTGAAGCTGGTGAATGATGTATATCAAGGTTGTTGAAGCTGGTGAATGATGTATATCAAGGTTGTTGAAGCTGGTGAATGATGTATATCAAGGTTGTTGAAGCTGGTGAATGATGTATATCAAGGTTGTTGAAGCTGGTGAATGATGTATATCAAGGTTGTTGAAGCTGGTGAATGATGTATATCAAGGTTGTTGAAGCTGGTGAATGATGTATATCAAGGTTGTTGAAGCTGGTGAATGATGTATATCAAGGTTGTTGAAGCTGGTGAATGATGTATATCAAGGTTGTTGAAGCTGGTGAATGATGATCAATGATGTATATCAAGGTTGTTGAAGCTGGTGAATGATGTATATCAAGGTTGTTGAAGCTGGTGAATGATGTATATCAAGGTTGTTGAAGCTGGTGAATGATGTATATCAAGGTTGTTGAAGCTGGTGAATGATGTATATCAAGGTTGTTGAAGCTGGTGAATGATGTATAACAAGGTTGTTGAAGCTGGTGATGTATATCAAGGTTGTTGAAGCTGGTGAATGATGTATATCAAGGTTGTTGAAGCTGGTGAATGATGTATATCAAGGTTGTTGAAGCTGGTGAATGATGTATATCAAGGTTGTTGAAGCTGGTGAATGATGTATATCAAGGTTGTTGAAGCTGGTGAATGATGTATATCAAGGTTGTTGAAGCTGGTGAATGATGTATATCAAGGTTGTTGAAGCTGGTGAATGATGTATATCAAGGTTGTTGAAGCTGGTGAATGATGTATATCAAGGTTGTTGAAGCTGGTGAATGATGTATATCAAGGTTGTTGAAGCTGGTGAATGATGTATATCAAGGTTGTTGAAGCTGGTGAATGATGTATATCAAGGTTGTTGAAGCTGGTGAATGATGTATATCAAGGTTGTTGAAGCTGGTGAATGATGTATATCAAGGTTGTTGAAGCTGGTGAATGATGTATATCAAGGTTGTTGAAGCTGGTGAATGATGTATATCAAGGTTGTTGAAGCTGGTGAATGATGTATATCAAGGTTGTTGAAGCTGGTGAATGATGTTTATCAAGGTTGTTGAAGCTGGTGAATGATGTATATCAAGGTTGTTGAAGCTGGTGAATGATGTATATCAAGGTTGTTGAAGCTGGTGAATGATGTATATCAAGGTTGTTGAAGCTGGTGAATGATGTATATCAAGGTTGTTGAAGCTGGTGAATGATGTATATCAAGGTTGTTGAAGCTGGTGAATGATGTATATCAAGGTTGTTGAAGCTGGTGAATGATGTATATCAAGGTTGTTGAAGCTGGTGAATGATGTATATCAAGGTTGTTGAAGCTGGTGAATGATGTATATCAAGGTTGTTGAAGCTGGTGAATGATGTATATCAAGGTTGTTGTTGGCAGTTTGGTGATGATGCCATCGTTGTTGGCCAGGAATGATGTTTATCAAGGTTGTTGAAGCTGGGGAATGATGTTTATCAAGGTTGTTGAAGCTGGTGAATGATGTATATCAAGGTTGTTGAAGCTGGTGAATGATGTATATCAAGGTTGTTGAAGCTGGTGAATGATGTATATCAAGGTTGTTGAAGCTGGTGAATGATGTACATCAAGGTTGTTGAAGCTGGTGAATGATGTATATCAAGGTTGTTGAAGCTGGTGAATGATGTATATCAAGGTTGTTGAAGCTGGTGAATGATGTATATCAAGGTTGTTGAAGCTGGTGAATGATGTATATCAAGGTTGTTGAAGCTGGTGAATGATGTATATCAAGGTTGTTGGAGCTGGTGAACGGATGTATAATCAAGGTTGGTTAGTCGTGAACGATGGCTACTGGTTGTTGAAGCTTGGTGAATAATGGGTATATCAAGGTTGTTAGTTCAGGAATTGATTGTATAATCGTTGCTGTTGAAGGGTGAATGATGGCATC